>NC_056746.1:11040519-11340519 GCF_019279795.1 Protopterus annectens
AACATATCATATTTGACTTCATAAACTAAGATATCAAAACCTTATCAGGCTAGACCCAGATCAGTTTGGCTTCATCAAAGGGAGATCCTGTCTACTCACTTTAGTCAACTTTTTTGAGAAGGCCACATATGCTGTTGACAATGTTCATTCTATTTGCAGAGTTGATTTGGATCTGGCATTTAACACTACTCCCCTAGTATCTCTCAGGCTGCTACTAATTAAACAAACAAACAAACAAAAAATGTTTAAAATGTTAGGACTTGTAATGCCAAGTTCCCAAATGTGGAGACAAAATTACTCAAAGTCTAGACTTACTTTTACTAACTCCAGGATTGCCATTTCTTGGAATATTCCCTGTTCTTCAAGATATAGTGGTCTCAGAGTTGGTGTATATAAGTTTGTTGGAGTGGGGTGGCAGCTTTGCCCTCATTTCAAGGGTAACCCCCTGCATAAAACAAGTTTAAAGGAGAAGAGTGATGTTTGATATTTGCTTTTCTAGTGGTTTTTTTTTCTTTTCTTTTTTTACAGTGTTTTGGGACTTGGCATTTTGAGTCCTGATATTTCAATAAGGATCCCCCAATGTTGGCATAGTAAACACCCTAAGTGCCTTAAAATTAATTCCATATACTGTGAGGTGGATAGCCAACTGGTTAAAAGATAGAACCTACATAGTTAAAGTGACAGGTGCATCCTCAGAAATTGTGAAGGTAACTAGTGGTAGGCCCCAGGTCTCAGTACTGGGACCCCTCCTTTTTGTCATCTACCTCTCCAATCTCCAGACCAGTAACAGGGCCTTTGGTTAACTAAGTTTACAGATGGCTGCAAACTGGGTGATATTGTCAGATCTCCCAATGATATCCATTAATTGCAGCAGAAGCTAACTTTTCTAAATGCAATTGTACAGAAAAACATATGAAATCAAATGCGAAAAGGTGCGTTATTGTCTCATTTGGTAAGCAGTTCTCTTCCTCAGTGTACAGTATAGACAATAGTCTACTCCAAAATAATAATGTACTCAGAGATTCTGAAATCTGGTTGATAACTCCCTGTCCTTCAACCAACATGTAGTAGCAGCAGTTAGACTTTTTTTCTGTTTAACACAACTAATATCTAAGGGCATATCATTCAGATCAGAAGAAGTTATCATCTCTCATTATGCAGCCTCTATTAGTCCAAATATTGACTACAATGCCCCCCTTTAAGCTGTACCTTTATTGACATACTAAGCAACTGGAAAGGCCCCACAGGTTCCTACCTAAGAGGACTGTTGCCATAAAGCACCAAAATTACCAGGAAAGGCTTGAAGTGCTGTCTCTTTACTTGATTTATTATAGTCTGTTGCTTGGTGATCTACACCTTGGATTTTGAGCCATTAGGACTACCATCCTCCTAGATCTACTGTATATTTGCAAGTCAGTTTAGCTCAACTAATACCAGCACTAGGGATTAAATCTCCAACAGCTCATAAATAAAATGCACTGGAGAGAGAAAGTTATTACCTAGTGCTTATCCCACCTCTAGAACAAACTTCATGTGCAAGTTAGATAAAGTGATACCACAGCATCTTTCAAATTAAACCTGTATGATTGGATGGGTACCCATAGATTTATTCCAGGACTGCCAGTTTTGTTTTCTTGTGAAGGGAAGTAGACTACGATGGTGGGTATTACCGGGGTGTAACTGATCTGTAACTCAATCACCTTCTGTTTTCTATGATGATATCATTCTATGAAATACCTCATTTTATTAGAACATGCTACAGCATTTACTATGGAATCATGTCAACCTGTGGTAGAATGACTGTGACTCAGAAGACTTCTATGAGCTAAGGTTAATTTAAACCTCTGTCTGATGTATTTATTTTACTGACTTTAAGATCTAAACAATGTGCACAATGGATGCAACTATGACGCACATATTTTTAATTGTACCCTTTCCAAAGCTACCTCAACGTATGTCATACCCTATAAATTGATATCTGGACATCTCTTTTTAATCAAACTTTAAGTTATTAGCATTAGAGATATGAACAAGTGCTATATAAAGTACATGTCAAAAAGTTAGGAACAGCTCTTTGGAGATTTGAAGAAGAGAACTTGGTTTTATGAAACTAATTGTTAATATGGCAGTGTCAATGGCACAACAAGTAGCATACTCACCTCTGGTAAGCAGGCTGTGGATTCGATTCCCACACCAGGTAGGTAGATTGCTGACACTACAAAACATCATGAGGGGGTGCTGCACTCCTGAGTGGTTGTCCTTCGGATTAGACATTAAACTGATGTTCCATCTGCTTCAGCCAGTAGTTGCTTCGGTGGATGTAAAAGATCCCATGGCAGCTATCGAAAAGAGTGGTGTAACTAACTCTATACCTTGGCCAAATTTTCCCCAGTAGTATAAATACCACCTTGGGTCTGAAAATGGGCTACTAGCCTAGAGGGACTAACCTGGTCAACAAACGATAACTAAAAATAAGAAACAGAAATGTCATAGAAAGGACATAAAGTCAACAGCGATTCACTTTAAATTAATAATGCAATGAACTCTATCTGAAAATCTCAAAACCAGGAAATGAATATGTGTCTTGAACAGTGTCCATGAATATTTTATATAATTTAGAACATTTAAAGTAATTTTCCTAAAGATTAAATATTACTCTTCCAAAATAGCATAATTCTATTATTTCTCATTTAGCTTTCAGAGTGGTAAGGGATATGATAAATTCAGTAAAATCAAACAGAAATAAATTCATTGTCCATAGGTACGAGTCAGACACACCTGTCTACTAGATATAAAAATGGAACCCCAATGACTATATCCTCAGAAAAGATGGTAAAAATGTTTGCATCTCGCACTAAAAATAATTACATAATCTTTATATTATCCCCTAAAATAGTAACTGCATCCCTTCCATATTATCGCCTTACTTCTTAGGATTCTAGCTTGTTCTCAAAACCAGTCGCATGAGGGGTACTGGTATTTTCCTGCATCATACCTCTCAACTGTCCCCCTTTTTTTTTCAGGGACATCCTGATTTTGACACCCATTTTAGCTTTGTCCCTCTTAATCCCTCATAAAACTGGTGACTTTTGGTGAAAAGGTAGTGAGTTACATTTAACATATATTGACAATAATTAAGAATTATAGACTTATTTTATTTCAGAAGATGTATATTAATTCACATTCTGTTATTCTTTAAAAGTCTTATGTTAATAGTATTAATATTTTAAAATTGTCCATGACTGTCCCTGATTATTTCTGAATTTGCCCCTGATTCTTTTGAGATTTGCCCCTGATTGGGTGAGAGCTATGTCATGCTTGATAGTATCTTACACACAGCTATCCCAGGAGACATTCTGATCCATGACAAGCAAAATGGTTTAGTCATATATAAAAAGTTATTGCACTTCAGCTGTACAACTTTGCTGTATGATAACATGATTAAAATGTCTACCAGGAATATACAGCATTATAAATTCCCTCTCTTAAACAACATGGACTTGATTGACCTTGCTTTTTTTCCATTTGTTAAGTTTATAACAGAAGAGCAGGCCAGCTTAGGGTTTATTGCCTACAGATACTGAACCCTAGTTAGGAAGGGTCTATATTATAAGATCGACAGTTGAAAACATCGAACACCATATGGTTGATGTCTTCAAACATCGAACTTATAAAAGCAAAAAAAAAAAAGTACCCTAACTGGTTTAAGCAGGGGGGCAAGACCCCCTGCATTCCCATATGGGGGGCTGCACCCCCCACACCCTCTGCTACTTAAATATACCAACTCCGAGACCGCACTACATTGCAGTAAACAGAAATCTCCTCTTACGGAGATTTCCATTTACACGTTCGATGTGCGCTTTCGCTATTATCATGTCGATAATATCAGCTTTGATATTGTCGGCTTTCGAGAATATAATATAGACCCATTTAGGAAGTGACCCCTTGGTTCCTAAACCTGATTAGTGGCATAGATGTACAAATTATTCAAAGGTGTGTTGTGAGTGAAAATAAGTTGTGCAAATGTAGTTTAGCTGATACCATTATAGGTAAATCATGTTTGGAATTTACAAGCTTGTTATGAAAGAGAAGATGTTAATAATAGTGCAGAGTTAGGTATTACAAATCTATTTAAGATTCATTATTTTGTTACATTGTGAATGAAACAATGATAAAAGACCTTAAGCTTAACTGGATATAACATAATTGAGGATCTCTTAAAAATTGACAGTCCAGCTGCATATTTAATTGGGAAATGGAAAGTGCTACATTGTCTAGTTACTTAAGAAATGTACGAGCTTGGCAAAGTATAATTTACAGGGAAATCTTATGATGACAATGGACGGAAAAGATGAAACGTTTAGAAAATGATTTATTAGAATCATTATGTAAATCTAGGACAATATAATATAAGAAAAAAATTCAGAATCCTGAAAAAATTTTGGAAAAGTATGAGAAAAAGGGACTTTGTCAGAAATGCCTAAAGAGGACTTTGTCAAAAAGATCTGTACATTACAGAAAAGTACTAGAAGAAAGACTCTTTCTGGAAAGATAAATGATTGGGGGGGGGGGCTAGTACTACTTGTTTGCTGGGCTGCAGTCTATTCATCTGTCTGCTACTTTAATTCATTTTAAATTATATTTTCATGTCTTGCTACTGATGTTACATTATCCACTTAGCATTCTTCAAACTCTATGAACACAAGACAATATTTTTGGGCTTCCTTGTAAAACAGTTCAGGAAATGCACTGAGTCACTCAGTGAAATGTAGGCTGTTAAGCCTACTTTTACCTCCTTCTGATGTAAACACTTATGCTAGAATTCCATGGTAATGAGAGAACATATGGGCTGCAAGATACAACAACCAGAAAAAAAAAAAAAAAAAAAAATATATATATATATATATATATATATATATATATATGCTTCCTATTAGAGTCTTCCCCACCCCACTGCTGTGATCATGTATAATTGGTTAGCACAGCACAATACAGTCACCAATCACAAGCAGAATAACAGTTCTGTAATTACCTAGGCTGGGAAGGTGATGAGCAGCCATGAACCATAAGGTAAAGACTCCTGAGTCTTAACTGAAGCGGTGAAACTTTAAAAGCACTTTATGGCTGCCAAAAAATAATGGAGGATGCACAATTTTAAAATAATCCTGTTGAAAGTAACAATTGCCATTGTAGTATTTTTTCTGACTGCAGCTATGATATTTTACTTTTCATTTTATCAGGTGGAATATGATCAGAGCACACATAGTTTCATAGGTACTTACTAGGTTATTTGATCTGTAAGGAGCTTTAGCATCCCAGCCATGCATTCTCACTGAATTTCTATCCTTAGTGTATTAGTGCTTGGCCCCTGTATTTTGCAGAAGTCTTGTATAAGCCCTGGTGAAATAACGATTTAGTACTGTTCAAAAACTTGTCGTACAATAACTATGAATAAATATACCCTACGCTTCCCCATCTATAAGGGACAAGGGTGAACTTAAGGTTTCCCACCTATGCATCCAGGTTGCTCTTAAATAAAGTAAGAAAAGTGCTTATCTTCACATGGAGACAAAGATGGTTCCATTGAAGTGTTATTCTCTGTGAGAAATATCTATCCCAGCATGTTCTGTTTAAGTTTCATTAGATATTTAGATCTTTAGAGTGGGTGTTTCTATCACTGCTGGAGTTATAGATGTGTAGGCGGTCTAAACAAATGGGATTGGTAGAGACTCTGTATGTGAGGCAGAGCTCTCCCATCAGCAGCCTGTAGGACATTGAGAAGAGGAACAGAGTTTTGAAGTGGTCAGAGTAGCTTTTGTGATTTAGTCTCTTGATTTTATTGGTGAGAAAATGTTGTAGTCCCTTAGGTTTAGTCAGACACTTGGACGGGTATATGCCAAATGGACTTTATATTCAATGACTCATCTAATGATTGCAGTGTACTGAGGAATTATCACCTCCCTAGATTTAGATGCCATATCTTTGCTAATAAACTGTGTTATAAAGAAGGACTTCTTAACAATAGTCAACACATGGTGTTCGAACAACAGCTCATTATCTGTATATGTTCCTAGATCCTTCACTACTGGGTCAACTTACAGGGGAGTATTGTCAAAGTGATAGTTGCAGGGGACATCTTGATTGCCAAAGGATAGAATTATGTAAATTTTGACAATTAATTTTAGACAGTGGTTTTAACACTAGATATTTGTTTGAGACAGGCTTTCCTGACGGATCTTGGTGTCTTCTGGAGAGTTTATGTTGACACTGTTTACAGTCATCATCAAACTTTGTCAGTCATATGTTCTCGATATTTGCCTTGACCTCTGATTTGTAGATACCAAAAAGGAGTGGCCTGAGGACCAAGCCCTCTGGTACTCCACTAGTGGCAGGTCGCTTGGTGGAGGTAGATCCAGTTTTCTAGCCAGTGAGTTACATAGCAATTAATATTTTGCTGGAAGGGTTTATTAACTATGCCTGTATGGGAGATGGTGTTGAATCCCTTTGCAATGTTTAGATATACAGTGCGAAGAGTTTTTCCCTCATCTATTGCTTTGGTGACCTTCTTAAAGAGGTCTACCAGGTAGAGTAGGTAGGATCAGACTGTGACAAAACCAAACTAGCTTGATTTGGTAGTCTGTAGTTTGCCTATGTCTTCATTTATTAATTCCACAATGATCTTTTCCATAGCCTTATAGATGAGGCTGGTCAGGCTTATAGGTCTATAGTTGCCCCAATCAGTTGATGCCCCACCTTTGTGAAGGGAGATGACTGTAGCAGTCCTCCATTCATTTGGCACAAATATTAATAACATAAAGCTATACTGTTGTAATTAAGAAGTGTTAGTGTTAGTGTTAGTCAGAAATGTTTTCTTGATATCCAAGTTTGTACCCCTCCCACGGGCCCCTTTACAAATTTAACCTTCCAAAAATACACTTTCACTCAGTCATGTGGTTGTGACACCCTGTCCTACAATCCCTAACACTTACTAAAGGAGGAAATAATGAAACAAAAATTGGTAAAAGCATAAAAATGTTCCTGATCCCCAGGAAGACCCTAGGCTCCTTCCGCTGCACTTTTTCTTGTTATGTTATTGAATATCAAATAGAAGCCACACTGAAAACCACACTACAAAAAAAAAAAACATTCACATACTCACCCAAACAAAAAACTTGTACATGCTATATTGCCCAAAAAGAAATCATTACATACCTATTCCCCACCTACAACAAATAAATTCACACCATAAAATCATTCAAAACCAACGAACACCAAACCCTATCTCAAATTAAGGAAGCTAGTAACATTTGAAATAACCAAAACAAGCTACCTGTTTCATAAAGCTTTCATGTACACAACTGCACAAATACACACCAGCAATAAATCAAATAAACTCAGAATTTGTGTGTGTAACCTTATGTCCACAACCCCAAATGTGGTGATTACACCCCACACACCATGATAGAAGATTTATTTATTTTACATTTGTTGACCGGGATAGATATGCATATATGTCCATTTTCTGCGGAGGCCCGGGGAGAAAAGCTCCACTTATGAGTTTAAGAATGTTTACATACTTATTATGACAATAAACTTTTTGAACATAACTGGGCCTCACCTGAGGTGATGAAGGCAGAGCCAGGCAGTGGTGCAACTCTTGGAACCACCTAAGGACCCTCTCCAGGAGGTTAATGCAGGTTTCCAGTCACTGGTCCACTAACTTCCCTACCAGCTCCATTGATTTCCAGCATGGACAATCTGTGACATGTCAGTAACACAGGAGGAAAAATTAGCACTTCCTTCCAATGGTAACTGCCAGTGGCCACAGTTGACACCACCATGCTGTGTTTCATCGCACCTGATGGAGAGGCAGGGTAGGCTTAGAGCCAGCTGGACTGCTAGTGTGAGAAGGCCAGCCCTAATACAGGGTGAGCACTTATTTTGCACCACTGGAATAGCCATGGCGGATGTTGCAGAAAATTATAATATATATGGATAGGAATAAAGCAACAAATGTCCTTCTTTCGGCTTTTCCTGGTTAGGGGTCGCCACAGCAAAACTCCGGTCCGCTAATGATTGGCAGTTGATTTTTATGGTGCTGAGGTGCCAGCCCGACGCCCAACTTTCAACGAAGGCACGCCCATTCACGCATGTCTATCGAATGTCACTTGACCACGGGGAGGACATGCAGACTCCACACAGAAGGTGCTCCAGCCGAGAATCGAACGGAAGAACCTCTTGCTGTGAGGCGACAACGCTACTGCTGCACCACTGCGGCTTCTAGGAATAAAGCAACAAATACCAAATAAAATACAAAAAAGATAGCAACAAAGATAGGGAGAGGAACAGAAACAAAAGAGATTGCTTTAGTATTACATATGTGATATATAACCTATCAGATTGCTTAGTAATTTTCTACTACAGAAAAGTGAGTCACCTCAGATAGTTCTGCCTAGGTACATCACCCCAAATCCTTATGGTAAGATGTGCAGACAAGTGTTCAGTGTAATGACCCCACTGATGGGATTGGGTGTGAAGGATACAGTAGTGGGATGGAACTGCTGGGTGGCAGACATCATGGATGGTGTGCAGAATGATGGCCCTGTGGGCCTCCTGCAAATACTGTACTGTTATGTGCTATGCTACAACCTACATAACATGGCTGTAGCAAAACAAATAGTTGTATGTAATGTAAAGGTATAACCAACAGTGACATAAGCTTGAATAAACCCAAAACCACCACTTGACACAGGCCTCCACCACAACCCTCCCACACAGACAATATTTTCCTCAAATCACACTCTTGCATTAGGGCCTTCCTGTACCACCCACATATATTCATTTCTCCCTCCATAACACAACCACTAAGTCACTCAAGTATACTCTCAGTTAGGCAGTGTGCACAGATCACAGCCACCCTGCATGTCAGCATCTGAGAGGTGCACTGCAGTAGGACAAAGATGTGCATCTCCCTACAGAAAAGTGTCTGTGTAGCCTATCAGCCTGTGTGTTCTCCTTGTCACAATGTACAAAGAAATAAAATACAATAATTCAGTTATTCCTATAATAAAGTATGTCATCTAGCAATTCTAAGCCTAAATACTGTAATCAAATACTACATAACTTTCCTAGATAGCTAGATAAGACAAATATTGCACTGGTTATAAGTAAGCAGTACCACTTTAATTAAGTAATATATTTGTACAAATAATAAGACATACTCTGGCAGTGGCCACAACTAAGTGACAGTAACATTATAGAGTACAACATAAAATGACAAGAAAGCATACCCACCCCTTTGCCTGGATAGTGTCTATTCTCATCTGGAAAAGATGGGAGTTTTCCATGATCTTCATGATAAAATGAAACATAGCATTCCTTAATTAAATGTCCAATAACATTTCAAGGAGATATGAGACAAATAATAGGGCATGAGTAATACTTTCATACTTACATCATAGGGTTCCTTGCATTGAACTCTTCTTCCCAGCAATGTAGGAGATCAGGATGGCACCTATGCAGCTTGCTGTAGTGGAACCAGTGCTGTTCACCAGGCCAGAGAGTCCCAGTGGCATCAGACGCTGCTGTGGTATGACTGTACCAGGCAACCACTTTATACTGGGAACTCTCCAAGGAATCCTAAGTCGGGTGCTCCCAATGGTCCCTATGAAACAGGAAAAAAGAAGTTATGTATTACCATAACATCCCATCTGTGTTGTCGAGCGTCATCTATTCTTGACTGATAGGTACTCGGTTCTGACCCTCAGAACTGATCCGGCCACTGTATAGCTCGCGTCAGCCAAAAAAATCTCTCTAGCTGCAAGTCTACCCATAGTTCCCCTCTCTAGATTACCTCAGATCAAGTTTGCATAAGACAGAAGAATAGTGTAATAAAAGTCAGAAGCCTTGTCCAAGGTACGGGTAACAATAAGAACCCAGGACAGGGTATCGTTCCACCAGAAACCTGAGGAAGGGAGCTGGTGGGAGGGACACAAGAATAGATGAAGACTGACCATACAGATGGAACGTTATAGTAAGACATAACTTCTTTATCTGATGTTGTCAATCTTCATCTATTCTTGACTGATGGGACAGAGTCCCCAGCTACCTTGTATCCTGGGAGACCTTATGGAAGTCCATTCCTAAGCACCATAGAACCAAAAGATGCTCTTCCCCTGGAGACCATATCCAATTTGTAATGTGTAATAAAGGTATGAGGCTTAGCCCAAGTTGCAGCCACACAAATGTCTGACATGGAAGCTTTGGAGTGAAAGATGGCAGAAGTCACTACAGATCTAGTAGAATTTGCCTTGACTGGTTTTGGGAGTTTCATATTGAAGTTCTTGTAGATGAAAGATATGCAGTCTCTCAACCACCTGGAGAGAGTTACCTTGGACACTGATCTGACTAAAGTTGCATGGCGGAGGATAGAACACTTGATCAGATCATCTAAACTGTTTAGTTCTACCTAGGTAGAACCGCAACTGCATGTGTACATCTAGGAGGTGAAGGAAATACTCTTCTTTGCTAGAAAAATTTGGATAAAATACAGGTAAGTCTATAGACAGGTTGATATTAACATCTGAGATTACCTTAGGAAGAAAGGTTAGATTTGTCCTGAGTGACACTCTGTCCTTATGGAAAATTAAGTAAGGAGCTTTAGAACATAGAGCTTGTAATTCGGATACTCATCTCGTTGAGGTGACAACTACAAGAAGTAATGTCTTCCAGGAAAGGAACTTTAAATTGCAACAAGCTGCTGGTTCAAATGGTGGTGCCGTAAGTGATTCCAGTAATACAGTCAGATCCTAAGGTGGGAGACGATATTTAAAAGGAGGCTTTATGCCTATTGTACACTTTAGAAAAACCTTACAAAGTCTGTGAGACATCAAAGGTCGGTCTCCAAATCCGATATGAAAATTTGAAATTGCTGCTAAATTAACTTTCACTGTAGAGGCAAAGGCTCCTTTATTAAAGGTGGCAGCTGGGAATTCCAAAATTTTCTCTACTGGTGCTGAAAAAGGATCTATTCCATTATTAGAAGCCCAAATAGAAAATCTCTTCCATTTGCTTAGGTAGAGAGCTCTGCTGGATAGTTCATGAGATGCCAACAAAATATGCCACACGGGAGAAGGTATAGCATTGTGTCTGGTGACCATCAGAAGTGGAGGAACCAAGCTGTTAGTTTGAAAGTCTGAAGATTGGGATATACTAGTCCTTGGGAATAGGAAAGAAGATCCGGAACTAGGTCTAGAATCCCATGGGTGGCAAAATAGATGAGGCCAATGGAAGGGATACCATATCTGTCAAGGCCAATAAGGAACAATGAGGATCACTTTGCTTCTCAACTGAGATACTTTCTTAAGAACTAATGGAATCAAAGGGAAGGGGGGAAGGTGTAGAGTAGACTCGGGGGGCAATCGTGAAGAAGAGCATTTCTGGGGGACTTCCCCTGAGGGGGAATTAAGGCAAAGTAGTTTCTGGACTTATTGTTCAGGGGTGAGGCAAACAGGTTGCAACAAGGGTGGCCCCAATGAAGAAAAAATTCCTTTGTTACTCTAGGGTTCAGAGACCACTCATGAGGCATGAGGATGCATCTGCCCAATTTGTCTGCAATTACACTGCAAATCCCTGGGATGTGCATTGCTATCAGAAAGTGGTTGGAATATATGGCCCATTGCCACACTCAAAGGGCTTCTTGACACAATGGATAGGACTTGCTTTCTCCCTGTTTGTTGATGTACCAGACCACTGACATGTTGTCTGATTGAATAGTTATCATCCCTAGAGGCAAGGCAGAATGAAACACTTGCAATGCCAGAAGCATTGCCCTTACCTCCAGTACACTGATGTGCAGGTTGGCCTTGGAGGGGGACCAAGGGCCTTAACTGTCTTCCCTAGATAATGTGCCCCCCACCCCATCTAGGAAGCATCTGTGGTCACTATGGCCTTGGGCTGGGGGAAGACAAAGGGGTGACCTTGAAGAGTCTCCTTCAAATGCATCCACCAGATTAGATCATTCTTCCATCGGCTGGAAATGAAAATTAAATGGTCCATGGGATGAGATAGAAATGACCATTGGTTTACTAATAGCCACTGGAGAAGTCTTATGTGAAATCTTGTTAGTGGGACTAATGTGATAGCAGCTGCCATGGTGCCCAGGGCTTGTAAAATCAGTTGAGCAGGTATTTTGTTTGAGTACAGTAGAGGATGAACTTGCATCTGTATCTTCTGCAACCTGTGAAGGGGAAGCAATGCAATGCAAGAATAAGTGTTAAGATGAGCTCTGATGAATTCCATTTCTTGGGTGGGAGTTAACTGGGATTTCAGTGTATTTACTGTTAGGTCCAATTGTCAGGACAGGTCCAGTATGAAGTCCATAGTCTGTTGCAGTAGATGCCTGGAGGGGAGCGGAGAGGAGCCAGTCATCTAGGTAAGGAAACACACAGAATCTGTGCAGCCTCAAGTGAGCTGTGATCACTGCCATGCATTTGGTGAACACCCTGGGGCCTGTGTTGAGACCAAAGGGCAGTGCCCTGAACTGGAAATGACTGGCTCCTATTCAGTAGCAGAGAAACTGTCTCGAGCGTTTGTCCACTTTTATGTGGTAATATGCATCTTGAAAGTCAATAGAGCACATCCAATCATCTTTCTCTAAGAAAGGGAGAATAGACTGAACCATGACCATCCTGAATTTTGCTTGCTGGACAAACTTGTTTAGAATACTGAGATCCAAAATTGGTGTCTAGTCCCCTGTTTTCTTTGGCACTAAAAAGAATCTTGAGTAAAACTTGGATCCTAACTGGTCTGGTGGGACTTCTTGGATGACTCTTTTTCTAGCAGCTTTTGTACTTCAACTGCTGCTTGACATGTCTGACTTGCAAAAGCGGCAAATGAGATCTGTGGTACTCTAGAGAGGGGAATTTTGGGTAGACTTGCAGCTCGGGAGATTTCTTTGACTGGCGCGAGCTATACAATGGCTGGATTGATTCCGAGGGTCGTAACCGACTACCCATCAGTCAAGAATAGATGAAGATTGACAACATCAGATGAAATATTTTACTTTCCTTAGGGCAAAAACTGGAAACCCTGATAACATAAGTGTCCTTGGATGCCATGTCCATTCACAAGGTCACATTTCAAAGAACTATAGCAGCCCTCTCATGGCCACATACAGTGATAGTGTTGACACATGGAGTGCAACACTGGTCAGCTAGTTATGGTGGTCAGTCATGGTGACACCACTGCATGGAGTGGAACTAGATGGAATTGCATGATTGTATTACTGTGTGAACACTGGTATGGAAGGAGTGTACAGTCTTCATGGGCAGATTTTCAGTGCCTTTATTGGCTATGCAAGTGCAATATATTTCACTATATCCCCACAGGGACCATTGACTTTCCCATGCATGCTCAATGCACTTCACAGGTGCACATGCAAGGCCATATAGTTGAGTAAGCCTCTTAGCACCCCATTGGTCAGTTGCACAATGAGACAAATGAATGAATTTCATTAGCAGGAGAACCATGTCAGAAGCTTTGAAATTGTTTGATATAAGTGACTGTGCTTGCCATGGGCCTCATGGAAGATTACTACAGCTCAATAAGGCCAGTACTAGCGTTACTTATACCGAAGGGTTTCTACAAGCAGTAGGTGTATCAGAAAGGTGAGTAAGTGGGGAATGGCATTTTACTCACTTTGTACTGTTGTACTGACTTGGTGTTGACACTGCACTGCTATATTATTTATTTATATTGCTGTTTCAAGGGACAGCGATGTGGCCACTGTGGTGGGGAGTGTTACCCTAAGGGTCTACTGCCATGGCATGGTACATGGAGAGTAAACAAAGTTGCAGGGTACATTCCACTTAGGTTATGGCTGTTCTATTTTGTTATAGTGCATTCATACCTGTAGGCCAAGGATTGGATGCTCACCCTAATGCCTGCTGATATGACAGTGTTAGGAGGTGTTTTATTGGTGATACCTACAACAGAAGCTGTTGTAATACTGCTTGAGTTGTGCTAGGAGTTGGGAGTATATCGTCTGTAGCAGTTCTATTCCTAGTACTTCCCGTTATGTTGAGATTATTGTGAAAGTTGCTTTGAGTATACTACAGTGGGTTGTGTTTACTGGAGATGGGGGAACATGCAGCTTATTTATAGGTTGTATCCAGATGTTGTGAAAGCATCTGAGGTAATACTAAAATGTTTGTTTGTTGGATGTTTACACTTGCAGGGAATCATGTCTGTGTTAGTCTATGGATTCCAAAACTTTCTCAATGCACTCATCCAAATGGACTCACTGAAGAATCAGTGTAGGGGATGTGGTCTCCATGGCCTATGTAACACATAACATAATGAGCGTCATAACTGAATGCCACAGCATTATATATGAAGTATATCCATGTCACTGCTCGACAGAGGCACAGCAAAATAATGAGTATAGTTCCCCATACTAAAGGGGTGGCGTAAGCCACAAAACTATGGGCTAGGCTTGTAAATGCCCTCGGGCAGATAGCCTAGTATGAACCTATGAACCTATGAACCTAAGTCTGTTACTATGTGAGGGGGTGAAATGATCTCCTCACATACCCAAATATCTGGGGCATCTGTGTACAGTCTTGTTGAATGCTCAGTTGTAGACCCATAGCTACATGAGGGATGCTGACACATAATATTTGATATCAAACGTGAGCCACATAGCAGCGGTGTATCTGCAATTGGCAGATATTAGTGGTAGACAGAGCATATTGATGGCCTGTGTCTCATACACTGGATGTATTACTATGCTAGTACACACTGTTAAAACCCTCCAATGAGAGGAAGGTGGCATTATGTTGGACTATGTGGCCTATGCACATACAGATGCCAAGAAAAGTTCAACATACAGCCAAGTATACAGCAGATTTCGTCTCCCAGGGTGCATGGTCATGTGGATATCATACCCGGACATCACATCTCCCCATGGACCCTACATGAACACATGGGTAGCACCTCTTGCATATCTCAAGGGTGCATAGGACTCACCTTTTCAGCTTCACTGATTGTGTAGTTTTGTATGGATATGCTGGGTATGACTATACCGCATCTTGCATGCCTTTTTCTTTTCACCTTAAGCTTATCATTCCAGAATGTGGGAAGCACTGAAAAAGCATATTTTTCCATGCACAGAATAAGATCCTGCTTTATCTCCCTCATTGATTGTGTAGTTCTGTATGAATATGGAGGGTATGGACTCCAGCACAGGCAGAGCTGAGATGGTTGGGGTAGTACATGGTCTATGTGATGACCTCAGGGAGTGCTTAGGCCACATGTGCAATATCACTAACATGTGACATAGGGAGTGTGCTTGCAATAGGCAACGCTGTGTGGCTACATATCACAGATGACACATATCCCATAGGCAGATGACCTCTGCAAACCATGGTGGCACAGTCCCAAACCTGTGGCAAAAGCAGCTCCATACCAACATCCATTACTGAAGGCATGACTGGCTGTTGCGGATGTACATGAGGATGGGGTGTTCTTGTGGAGGCCACCTGAAACATGAGCCACACTCACAACCACAGACCACTCCCTCATCTCAATGTGGATTGTGCCTGTGACCTTGCCAGGAGAAGGTGCCTCAGTGTATTGGGATGTACACAGGCAGGACATATGTCTGCTGCTAGTGCTCTGGACCTGTCTAGTGTACACACACACACACACACACACACACACACACACACACACACACACACACACACACACACACACACACACACACACAGTAGCACAACACTGGAAGCACCACCATCCCTCCCTAGCCAGACTACCCTGCTCTCCTCACTCTTCCTCCCATGTCTGACAAATATGTCCCCATGGATCTAGGACTAATTACCAACTACATGTTTCAACGAAACTGAAATGGCTGAGCACACTTCCACGAAAGTCTGCAAAAAAAATAATAAAACACAACATTTAAAAAAAAAACAGTAAACACGTTTATGTAGGGGGAGCCACCCTGCACCCCCTATGTGGGAGGCTGTGCCCCCCACACCCCCTCTACTTTTATATTCTCACTCCAAGATTGCACTACATTGGGGAAAATGGAATATTCCCTTATCCCCACTGTCCCACGATCTCAGCAACAGCCATTCTGTCATTTTTGTTTTGGCTCACTTTAGCGAAAGTGCATTTTCGGTGAAAACACATTTTCTCAAAACTGTGCTTGTCCGTTTTACTTTTGGTGAAATGAGCTTTCGCTCAACGGTCCAAGACCCATCCCCCTACATACACACACACACACACACACACACACACACACACACACACACACACACACTCACACAGCCAGCATTTTCTGCTGAACCTGTGCCCCAACACAAACACCCACACACACACACACACACACACACACACACACACACACACACACACACACACACACACACACACACACTCACACACAGAGTGGCACAGCACTGGAAGCAGCACCATCCTTCCCTAGCCAGACCACCCAGCTTTCCCCACTCTTCGTCCCATGTCTGACAAATATCTCACACATACAGACACATACACACACACACACACACACACACACACACACACACACATACACAGCATCATCTGCTGAAACTATGCCCCAACACACGCTCAAAGTAATAATGATCAACCCCATCCCACTCCTACATGCGCATTACCCATTGTTGGTACCTGTAATGGTTGCCCTCCACTCCTGTGCATATGATGATAAATGTGCCTAACCCTCAGTACTCTGTTACTAGAGATAGCCTATGTCTGATGCACAGTGTGGCCAATCTATGCATGGTATGGTAAAACCTGGATGTATGTCCACATGCATCATTTTAATTGTATATGTATTGCTTTCATCTGGCCTATATTTATGAACCAGGCCCTGCCTCTAAGCCAGAGCCAACGTATACTATATCCACTCCTATCTGGCATCGTCATCCTCTGTAGTCAGCTCCTCCTCCTCCTCCTTCATAGGCTCCTCCTCTGCAACTGGCTCCTCCACAGGGTCCTCATTAGGCACTTCCTCTTCCTTGATAGACTTCTTCTCTGGAGCTGCTCCTCCACAGGCTTCTCACCAGGCATCCCCCTCCTGCAGCCGTCTCCTCCACAGGTTCCTCACCAGGCACCTCCTCCTTCACAGGCTCCTCCCCTGCCACTGGCTCCTCCACAGGCACCTCCTCCTCCTTCACAGGTTCCACCCCTGCAGCTCGCTCCTCCACAGGCTCCTCACCAGACACCTCCTCCTCCTTCACAGGCTCCTCCCCTGCAGCTGGCTCTTCCACAGGCTCCTCATCAGGCACCTCCTCCACTGCTAAGTCTAGAACTTCCTCTTCCTGAATTTATCTATTTTGGTATAACTGTTTGTGTATCAGAATGTTGTGTAATGTTGCACAGACCACAAAGATTCTACTGCATGCTGCAGGGCCATACTACAGTGCACATCTAGATATACCCAGAGAATGGACATGAGCTTTATGCATGTAAAATGCATGTGTAACAATATTCTAGGTCTGTGACAGGACAGTGTTGTAGTCATTTTCTGCCATGGTCTGAGAATTTCTAATTGATGGCATTAACCATAGGTCAGGGCATAGCCAGCATTACCAAAAAGATATCCCTTGTGTAAATAACCTCACACAAACCACAGGTATATGTTGCATGTATGCCATATGTAGGAGTTGTGGGGACTGCCTGGGTAACTTGCAGGCACATGATACATTACACAATGTACATTAAAGACCACATAGCAGCTGACAGAGTGGAACCCCTTACAAGTGATGCAACTGTGCCCCTGCTCCCCAGGTGGGGCCTTTGGCTATGGCATGAAAAGTCTGCTTGGTATTGGCTCTCTCCTCTGTGGTATGAGGAAACCACATATAAGCCCTAGGATGGAAATCATTGGGTAGAAAATACAAACTTAAGATACACAAATGAGTGTCAAAAATTGAGCAACAGCACAAATATATCACTGCACATTTGTGAGAATCATGTTTAGCTATATCTAAGCTTTACACAGTGCATAAAGGAGTTGGAAAGAATTAGTGGCAGTGGTACGGGTAGTGTGTGTGTGTGTGTGTGTGTGTGTGTGTGTGTGTGTGTGTGTGTGTGTGTGTGTGTGTGTGTGTGTGTGTGTGTCTGCCTGCCTGCCTGCCCGCCTGCCTGCATACTTGTACTGGAGAGGTAAATTGGCAATTGAGAGTCTGGATGTCTGTGAGCAAATACATGATGTGTGCATTTGTCTGTAACTGTGTTGTGTGCATGTGCATGAGTGTGTGCATGTGTGTCTGTATGCGTTTTGGTGTTTGTATATGGATATATGGGTGAATCTTGTCTGCTGATGACTGTGTGTGTGTGTGTGTGTGTGTGTGTGTGTGTGTGTGTGTGTGTGTGTGTGTGTGAGTGTGCACGTCCATGCGTGTGTGTGTGTGTGTGTGTGTGTGTGTGTAGGCGCGTGCGTCTGTGCATCTGTGTGTGTGTGTGTGTGTGTGTGTGTGTGTGTGTGTGTGTGTGTGTGTGTGTGTGTGTGAGCTCGCGAGTCCATGCATGCATGTGTGCTTGTGAGTATGTGTGTGTGTGTGTGTGTGTGTGTGTGTGTGTGTGTGTGGGCGCGAGCGTCCGAGCATGTATGTGTGTATATGTGTGAGTGCATGCATGCATGTCTGTGTGTGTGTGTGTGTGTGTGTGTGTGTGTGTGTGTGTGTGTGTGTGTGTGTGTGTGTGTGTGTGTGTGTGTGTGAGGGCGCGCATCCGTGCATGCGTGTGTGTTTGCGTGTGTGAGCACACATCCGTGCATGCATGTGTGTGTGAGTACGCATGTCCATGTGTGTGTGTGTGTGTGTGTGTGTGTGTGTGTGTGTGTGTGAATAGGGGGTGTCTTAGCTAATGCAATGCATGAGCCACTAGGGATTGCTTTAGTATTACATATGTGACATATAACCTATCAGATTGCTTAGTAATTTTCTACTACAGAAATGTGAGTCACCTCAGATAGTTCTGCCTAGGTACATCACCCCAAATCCTTATGGTAAGATGTGCAGACAAGTGTTCAGTGTAATGACCCCACTGATGGGATTGGGTGTGAAGGATACAGTAGTGGGATGGAACTGCTGGGTGGCAGACATCATGGATGGTGTGCAGAATGATGGCCCTGTGGGCCTCCTGCAAATACTGTACTGTTATGTGCTATGCTACAACCTACATAACATGGCTGTAGCAAAACAAATAGTTGTATGTCATGTAAAGGTATAGCCAACAGTGACATAAGCTTGAATAAACCCAAAATCACCACTTGACACAGGCCTCCACCACAACCCTCCCACACAGACAATATTTTCCTCAAATCACACTCTTGCATTAGGGCCTTCCTGTACCACCCACATATATTCATTTCTCCCTCCATAACACAACCACTAAGTCACTCAAGTATACTCTCATTTAGGCAGTGTGCACAGATCACAGCCACCCTGCATGTCAGCATCTGAGAGGTGCACTGCAGTAGGACAAAGATGTGTATCTCCCTACAGAAAAGTGTCTGTGTAGCCTATCAGCCTGTGTGTTCTCCTTGTCACAATGTACAAAGAAATAAAATACAATAATTCAGTTATTCCTATAATAAAGTATGTCATCTAGCAATTCTAAGCCTAAATACTGTAATCAAACACTACATAACTTTCCTAGATAGCTAGATAAGACAAATATTGCACTGGTTATAAGTAAGCAGTACCACTTTAATTAAGTAATATATTTGTACAAATAATAAGACATACTCTGGCAGTGGCCACAACTAAGTGACAGTAACATTATAGAGTACAACATAAAATGACAAGAAAGCATACCCACCCCTTTGCCTGGAGAGTGTCTCTCTTCTCATCTGGAAAAGACGGGAGTTTTCCATGATCTTCATGATAAAATGAAACAAAGCATTCCTTAATTAAATGTCCAATAACATTTCAAGGAGATATGAGACAAATAATAGGGCATGAGTAATACTTTCATACTTACATCATAGGGTTCCTTGCATTGAACTCTTCTTCCCAGCAATGTAGGAGATCAGGATGGCACCTATGCAGCTTGCTGTAGTGGAACCAGTGCTGTTCACCAGGCCAGAGAGTCCCAGTGGCATCAGATGCTGCTGTGGTATGACTGTACCAGGCAACCACTTTATACTGGGAACTCTCCAAGGAATCCTAAGTCGGGTGCTCCCAATGGTCCCTATGAAACAGGAAAAAAAAAGTTATGTATTACCATAACATCCCATCTGTGTTGTCGAGCGTCATCTATTCTTGACTGATAGGTACTCGGTTCTGACCCTCAGAACTGATCCGGCCACTGTATAGCTCGCGTCAGCCAAAAAAATCTCTCTAGCTGCAAGTCTACCCATAGTTCCCCTCTCTAGATTACCTCAGATCAAGTTTGCATAAGACAGAAGAATAGTGTAATAAAAGTCAGAAGCCTTGTCCAAGGTACGGGTAACAATAAGAACCCAGGACAGGGTATCGTTCCACCAGAAACCTGAAGAAGGGAGCTGGTGGGAGGGACACAAGAATAGATGAAGACTGACCATACAGATGGAATGTTATAGTAAGACATAACTTCTTTATCTGATGTTGTCAATCTTCATCTATTCTTGACTGATGGGACAGAGTCCCCAGCTACCTTGTATCCTGGGAGACCTTATGGAAGTCCATTCCTAAGCACCATAGAACCAAAAGATGCTCTTCCCCTGGAGACCATATCCAATTTGTAATGTGTAATAAAGGTATGAGGCTTAGCCCAAGTTGCAGCCACACAAATGTCTGACATGGAAGCTTTGGAGTGAAAGATGGCAGAAGTCACTACAGATCTAGTAGAATTTGCCTTGACTGGTTTTGGGAGTTTCATATTGAAGTTCTTGTAGATGAAAGATATGCAGTCTCTCAACCACCTGGAGAGAGTTACCTTGGACACTGATCTGACTAAAGTTGCATGGCGGAGGATAGAACACTTGATCAGATCATCTAAACTGTTTAGTTCTACCTAGGTAGAACTGCAACTGCATGTGTACATCTAGGAGGTGAAGGAAATACTCTTCTTTGCTAGAAAAATTTGGATAAAATACAGGTAAGTCTATAGACAGGTTGATATTAACATCTGAGATTACCTTAGGAAGAAAGGTTAGATTTGTCCTGAGTGACACTCTGTCCTTATGGAAAATTAAGTAAGGAGCTTTAGAACATAGAGCTTGTAATTCGGATACTCATCTCGTTGAGGTGACAACTACAAGAAGTAATGTCTTCCAGGAAAGGAACTTTAAATTGCAACAAGCTGCTGGTTCAAATGGTGGTGCCGTAAGTGATTCCAGTAATACAGTCAGATCCTAAGGTGGGAGACGATATTTAAAAGGAGGCTTTATGCCTATTGTACACTTTAGAAAAACCTTACAATGTCTGTGAGACATCAAAGGTCGGTCTCCAAATCCGATATGAAAATTTGAAATTGCTGCTAAATTAACTTTCACTGTAGAGGCAGAGGCTCCTTTATTAAAGGTGGCAGCTAGGAATTCCAAAATTTTCTCTACTGGTGCTGAAAAAGGATCTATTCCATTATTAGAAGCCCAAATAGAAAATCTCTTCCATTTGCTTAGGTAGAGAGCTCTGCTGGATAGTTCATGAGATGCCAACAAAATATGCCACACGGGAGAAGGTATAGCATTGTGTCTGGTGACCATCAGAAGTGGAGGAACCAAGCTGTTAGTTTGAAAGTCTGAAGATTGGGATATACTAGTCCTTGGGAATAGGAAAGAAGATCCGGAACTAGGTCTAGAATCCCATGGGTGGCAAAATAGATGAGGCCAATGGAAGGGATACCATATCTGTCAAGGCCAATAAGGAACAATGAGGATCACTTTGCTTCTCAACTGAGATACTTTCTTGAGAACTAATGGAATCAAAGGGAAGGGGGGAAGGTGTAGAGTAGACTCGGGGGCCAATCGTGAAGAAGAGCATTTCTGGGGGACTTCCCCTGAGGGGGAATTAAGGCAAAGTAGTTTCTGGACTTATTGTTCAGGGGTGAGGCAAACAGGTTGCAACAAGGGTGGCCCCAATGAAGAAAAAATTCCTTTGTTACTCTAGGGTTCAGAGACCACTCATGAGGCATGAGGATGCATCTGCCCAATTTGTCTGCAATTACACTGCAAATCCCCGGGATGTGCATTGCTATCAGAAAGTGGTTGGAATATATGGCCCATTGCCACACTCAAAGGGCTTCTTGACACAATGGATAGGACTTGCTTTCTCCCTGTTTGTTGATGTACCAGACCACTGACATGTTGTCTGATTGAATAGTTATCATCCCTAGAGGTAAGGCAGAATGAAACACTTGCAATGCCAGAAGCATTGCCCTTACCTCCAGTACACTGATGTGCAGGTTGGCCTTGGAGGGGGACCAAGGGCCTTAACTGTCTTCCCTAGATAATGTGCCCCCCACCCCATCTAGGAAGCATCTGTGGTCACTATGGCCTTGGGCTGGGGGAAGACAAAGGGATGACCTTGAAGAGTCTCCTTCAAATGCATCCACCAGATTAGATCATTCTTCCATTGGCTGGAAATGAAAATTAAATGGTCCATGGGATGAGATAGAAATGACCATTGGTTTACTAATAGCCACTGGAGAAGTCTTATGTGAAATCTTGTTAGTGGGACTAATGTGATAGCAGCTGCCATGGTGCCCAGGGCTTGTAAAATCAGTTGAGCAGGTATTTTGTTTGAGTACAGTAGAGGATGAACTTGCATCTGTATCTTCTGCAACCTGTGAAGGGGAAGCAATGCAATTCAAGAATAAGTGTTAAGATGAGCTCTGATGAATTCCATTTCTTGGGTGGGAGTTAACTGGGATTTCAGTGTATTTACTGTTAGGTCCAATTGTCAGGACAGGTCCAGTATGAAGTCCATAGTCTGTTGCAGTAGATGCCTGGAGGGGAGCGGAGAGGAGCCAGTCATCTAGGTAAGGAAACACACAGAATCTGTGCAGCCTCAAGTGAGCTGTGATCACTGCCATGCATTTGGTGAACACCCTGGGGCCTGTGTTGAGACCAAAGGGCAGTGCCCTGAACTGGAAATGACTGGCTCCTATTCAGTAGCAGAGAAACTGTCTCGAGCGTTTGTCCACTTTTATGTGGTAATATGCATCTTGAAAGTCAATAGAGCACATCCAATCATCTTTCTCTAAGAAAGGGAGAATAGACTGAACCATGACCATCCTGAATTTTGCTTGCTGGACAAACTTGTTTAGAATACTGAGATCCAAAATTGGTGTCTAGTCCCCTGTTTTCTTTGGCACTAAAAAGAATCTTGAGTAAAAACTTGGATCCTAACTGGTCTGGTGGGACTTCTTGGATGACTCTTTTTCTAGCAGCTTTTGTACTTCAACTGCTGCTTGACATGTCTGACTTGCAAAAGCGGCAAATGAGATCTGTGGTACTCTAGAGAGGGGAATTTTGGGTAGACTTGCAGCTCGGGAGATTTCTTTGACTGGCGCGAGCTATACAATGGCTGGATTGATTCCGAGGGTCGTAACCGACTACCCATCAGTCAAGAATAGATGAAGATTGACAACATCAGATGAAATATTTTGCTTTCCTTAGGGCAAAAACTGGAAACCCTGATAACATAAGTGTCCTTGGATGCCATGTCCATTCACAAGGTCACATTTCAAAGAACTATAGCAGCCCTCTCATGGCCACATACAGTGATAGTGTTGACACATGGAGTGCAACACTGGTCAGCTAGTTATGGTGGTCAGTCATGGTGACACCACTGCATGGAGTGGAACTAGATGGAATTGCATGATTGTATTACTGTGTGAACACTGGTATGGAAGGAGTGTACAGTCTTCATGGGCAGATTTTCAGTGCCTTTATTGGCTATGCAAGTGCAATATATTTCACTATATCCCCACAGGGACCATTGACTTTCCCATGCATGCTCAATGCACTTCACAGGTGCACATGCAAGGCCATATAGTTGAGCAAGCCTCTTAGCACCCCATTGGTCAGTTGCACAATGAGACAAATGAATGAATTTCATTAGCAGGAGAACCATGTCTGAAGCTTTGAAATTGTTTGATATAAGTGACTGTGCTTGCCATGGGCCTCATGGAAGATTACTACAGCTCAATAAGGCCAGTACTAGCGTTACTTATACCGAAGGGTTTCTACAAGCAGTAGGTGTATCAGAAAGGTGAGTAAGTGGGGAATGGCATTTTACTCACTTTGTACTGTTGTACTGACTTGGTGTTGACACTGCACTGCTATATTATTTATTTATATTGCTGTTTCAAGGGACAGCGATGTGGCCACTGTGGTGGGGAGTGTTACCCTAAGGGTCTACTGCCATGGCATGGTACATGGAGAGTAAACAAAGTTGCAGGGTACATTCCACTTAGGTTATGGCTGTTCTATTTTGTTATAGTGCATTCATACCTGTAGGCCAAGGAATGGATGCTCACCCTAATGCCTGCTGATATGACAGTGTTAGGAGGTGTTTTATTGGGTGATACCTACAACAGAAGCTGTTGTAATACTGCTTGAGTTGTGCTAGGAGTTGGGAGTATATCGTCTGTAGCAGTTCTATTCCTAGTACTTCCCGTTATGTTGAGATTATTGTGAAAGTTGCTTTGAGTATACTACAGTGGGTTGTGTTTACTGGAGATGGGGGAACATGCAGCTTATTTATAGGTTGTATCCAGATGTTGTGAAAGCATCTGAGGTAATACTAAAATGTTTGTTTGTTGGATGTTTACACTTGCAGGGAATCATGTCTGTGTTAGCCTATGGATTCCAAAACTTTCTCAATGCACTCATCCAAATGGACTCACTGAAGAATCAGTGTAGGGGATGTGGTCTCCATGGCCTATGTAACACATAACATAATGAGCGTCATAACTGAATGCCACAGCATTATATATGAAGTATATCCATGTCACTGCTCGACAGAGGCACAGCAAAATAATGAGTATAGTTCCCCATACTAAAGGGGTGGCGTAAGCCACAAAACTATGGGCTAGGCTTGTAAATGCCCTCGGGCAGATAGCCTAGTATGAACCTATGAACCTATGAACCTAAGTCTGTTACTATGTGAGGGGGTGAAATGATCTCCTCACATACCCAAATATCTGGGGCATCTGTGTACAGTCTTGTTGAATTCTCAGTTGTAGACCCATAGCTACATGAGGGATGCTGACACATAATATTTGATATCAAACGTGAGCCACATAGCAGCGGTGTATCTGCAATTGGCAGATATTAGTGGTAGACAGAGCATATTGATGGCCTGTGTCTCATACACTGGATGTATTACTATGCTAGTACACACTGTTAAAACCCTCCAATGAGAGGAAGGTGGCATTATGTTGGACTATGTGGCCTATGCACATACAGATGCCAAGAAAAGTTCAACATACAGCCAAGTATACAGCAGATTTCGTCTCCCAGGGTGCATGGTCATGTGGATATCATACCCGGACATCACATCTCCCCATGGACCCTACATGAACACATGGGTAGCACCTCTTGCATATCTCAAGGGTGCATAGGACTCACCTTTTCAGCTTCACTGATTGTGTAGTTTTGTATGGATATGCTGGGTATGACTATACCGCATCTTGCATGCCTTTTTCTTTTCACCTTAAGCTTATCATTCCAGAACGTGGGAAGCACTGAAAAAGCATATTTTTCCATGCACAGAATAAGATCCTGCTTTATCTCCCTCATTGATTGTGTAGTTCTGTATGAATATGGAGGGTATGGACTCCAGCGCAGGCAGAGCTGAGATGGTTGGGGTAGTACATGGTCTATGTGATGACCTCAGGGAGTGCTTAGGCCACATGTGCAATATCACTAACATGTGACATAGGGAGTGTGCTTGCAATAGGCAACGCTGTGTGGCTACATATCACAGATGACACATATCCCATAGGCAGATGACCTCTGCAAACCATGGTGGCACAGTCCCAAACCTGTGGCAAAAGCAGCTCCATACCAACATCCATTACTGAAGGCATGACTGGCTGTTGCGGATGTACATGAGGATGGGGTGTTCTTGTGGAGGCCACCTGAAACATGAGCCACACTCACAACCACAGACCACTCCCTCATCTCAATGTGGATTGTGCCTGTGACCTTGCCAGGAGAAGGTGCCTCAGTGTATTGGGATGTACACAGGCAGGACATATGTCTGCTGCTAGTGCTCTGGACCTGTCTAATGTACACACACACACACACACACACACACACACACACACACACACACACACACACACACACACACACACACACACACACAGTAGCACAACAATGGAAGCACCACCATCCCTCCCTAGCCAGACTACCCTGCTCTCCTCACTCTTCCTCCCATGTCTGACAAATATGTCCCCATGGATCTAGGACTAATTACCAACTACATGTTTCAACGAAACTGAAATGGCTGAGCACACTTCCACGAAAGTCTGCAAAAAAAATAATAAAACACAACATTTAAAAAAAAAACAGTAAACACGTTTATGTAGGGGGAGCCACCCTGCACCCCCTATGTGGGAGGCTGTGCCCCCCACACCCCCTCTACTTTTATATTCTCACTCCAAGATTGCACTACATTGGGGAAAATGGAATATTCCCTTATCCCCACTGTCCCACGATCTCAGCAACAGCCATTCTGTCATTTTTGTTTTGGCTCACTTTAGCGAAAGTGCATTTTCGGTGAAAACACATTTTCTCAAAACTGTGCTTGTCCGTTTTACTTTTGGTGAAATGAGCTTTCGCTCAACGGTCCAAGACCCATCCCCCTACATACAGATACACACACACACACACACACACACACACACACACACACACACACACTCACACAGCCAGCATTTTCTGCTGAACCTGTGCCCCAACACAAACACCCACACCCACACACACACACACACACACACACACACACACACACACACACACACACACACTCACACACAGAGTGGCACAGCACTGGAAGCAGCACCATCCTTCCCTAGCCAGACCACCCAGCTTTCCCCACTCTTCGTCCCATGTCTGACAAATATCTCACACATACAGACACATACACACACACACACACACACACACACACACACACACACACACACACACATAGCCAGCATCATCTGCTGAAACTATGTCCCAACACACGCTCAAAGTAATAATGATCAACCCCATCCCACTCCTACATGCGCATTACCCATTGTTGGTACCTGTAATGGTTGCCCTCCACTCCTGTGCATATGATGATAAATGTGCCTAACCCTCAGTACTCTGTTACTAGAGATAGCCTATGTCTGATGCACAGTGTGGCCAATCTATGCATGGTATGGTAAAACCTGGATGTATGTCCACATGCATCATTTTAATTGTATATGTATTGCTTTCATCTGGCCTATATTTATGAACCAGGCCCTGCCTCTAAGCCAGAGCCAACGTATACTATATCCACTCCTATCTGGCATCGTCATCCTCTGTAGTCAGCTCCTCCTCCTCCTCCTTCATAGGCTCCTCCTCTGCAACTGGCTCCTCCACAGGGTCCTCATTAGGCACTTCCTCTTCCTTGATAGACTTCTTCTCTGGAGCTGCTCCTCCACAGGCTTCTCACCAGGCATCCCCCTCCTGCAGCCGTCTCCTCCACAGGTTGCTCACCAGGCACCTCCTCCTTCACAGGCTCCCCTGCCACTGGCTCCTCCACAGGCACCTCCTCCTCCTTCACAGGTTCCACCCCTGCAGCTCGCTCCTCCACAGGCTCCTCACCAGACACCTCCTCCTCCTTCACAGGCTCCTCCCCTGCAGCTGGCTCTTCCACAGGCTCCTCATCAGGCACCTCCTCCACTGCTAAGTCTAGAACTTCCTCTTCCTGAATTTATCTATTTTGGTATAACTGTTTGTGTATCAGAATGTTGTGTAATGTTGCACAGATCACAAAGATTCTACTGCATGTTGCAGGGCCATACTACAGTGCACATCTAGATATACCCAGAGAATGGACATGAGCTTTATGCATGTAAAATGCATGTGTAACAATATTCCAGGTCTGTGACAGGACAGTGTTGTAGTCATTTTCTGCCATGGTCTGAGAATTTCTAATTGATGGCATTAGCCATAGGTCAGGGCATAGCCAGCATTACCAAAAAGATATCCCTTGTGTAAATAACCTCACACAAACCACAGGTATATGTTGCATGTATGCCATATGTAGGAGTTGTGGGGACTGCCTGGGTAACTTGCAGGCACATGATACATTACACAATGCACATTAAAGACCACATAGCAGCTGACAGAGTGGAACCCCTTACAAGTGATGCAACTGTGCCCCTGCTCCCCAGGTGGGGCCTTTGGCTATGGCATGAAAAGTCTGCTTGGTATTGGCTCTCTCCTCTGTGGTATGAGGAAACCACATATAAGCCTTAGGATGGAAATCATTGGGTAGAAAATACAAACTTAAGATACACAAATGAGTGTCAAAAATTGAGCAACAGCACAAATATATCACTGCACATTTGTGAGAATCATGTTTAGCTATATCTAAGCTTTACACAGTGCATAAAGGAGTTGGAAAGAATTAGTGGCAGTGGTACGGGTAGTGTGTGTGTGTGTGTGTGTGTGTGTGTGTGTGTGTGTGTGTGTGTGTGTGTGTGTGTGTGTGTGTGTGTGTGTGTGTGTGTGTCTGCCTGCCTGCCTGCCCGCCTGCCTGCATACTTGTACTGGAGAGGTAAATTGGCAATTGAGAGTCTGGATGTCTGTGAGCAAATACATGATGTGTGCATTTGTCTGTAACTGTGTTGTGTGCATGTGCATGAGTGTGTGCATGTGTGTCTGTATGCGTTTTGGTGTTTGTATATGGATAAATGGGTGAATCTTGTCTGCTGATGACTGTGTGTGTGTGTGTGTGTGTGTGTGTGTGTGTGTGTGTGTGAGTGTGCACGTCCATGCGTGTGTGTGTGTGTGTGTGTGTGTGTGTGTAGGCGCGTGCGTCTGTGCATCTGTGTGTGTGTGTGTGTGTGTGTGTGTGTGTGTGTGTGTGTGTGTGAGCTCGCGAGTCCATGCATGCATGTGTGCTTGTGAGTGTGTGTGTGTGTGTGTGTGTGTGTGTGTGTGTGTGTGTGGGCGCGAGCGTCCGAGCATGTATGTGTGTATATGTGTGAGTGCATGCATGTGTGTGTGTGTGTGTGTGTGTGTGTGTGTGTGTGTGTGTGTGTGTGTGTGTGTGTGTGTGTGTGTGTGTGTGTGTGAGGGCGCGCATCCGTGCATGCGTGTGTGTTTGCATGTGTGAGCACACATCCGTGCATGCATGTGTGTGTGAGTACGCATGTCCATGTGTGTGTGTGTGTGTGTGTGTGTGTGTGTGTGTGTGTGTGTGTGTGTGAATAGGGGGTGTCTTAGCTAATGCAATGCATGGGCCACTAGGGAGAGCATTAGTGTGATCATGTCTGACATTGGTACTGTGTGATTCAGTAATATGCTAATGTACTGATAATGAGGTATTTCTCTAAATCACATTTTCTTACTAATGTACTATTTAACCAACCTGATTTAAGCAATTAGCATGAGCGGTGGATATTTCTCTGAATCCTAAGGATTAGGTTATATCAAGTCACTCTTTTTGCAAAACGTTTTACTCTTTTTTTTCCCCATTGTGGTGCAATCCAAGAGTTAATATATTTACAGACGGAGATGTGAGGCCATACGCCCACATGTTAGAAGGTAGTAGGACTTGCCCGCATGAAAAATTGTGGCTTTTTAATGTGTTTTCCTGTTTGGTTTTATTTACATTTAAGTTGTTTGGAATTGCCAAGCTCTTCAGCTGTATTCTAAGATGAAGAATATAGGGATGCAAGCGGGAACTTGTCTTCTTGCAAAAACATTTTGTTCAGTAGTTTCAGGAGTTTGGATGTTGATTTTATTTCACTGGAATGTGGTCCAATAAAAGATATACAAGAGTATATAAATAACCACATTCGAGGTGACACCACCCTGATAAAGGCACACCCTGTCTCAGTTAGCCACATCTATTAAGTTGCTGAATTCAGATCCACCTTTCTCTAAAGTCACCAGATGGTCCTGGATGTGGACATAAAGTCTAGTTGCTGGACTGGGAAGTAATAGGCAACTACATTTGACAAGAACTTTCAGGGTTGTAATGCACCCATTCCTAGCAATGAAATGTTAAGCGACTTTGGAAGCACTAAAAATATAGACGACATACAGCTCAGAACAATTAAGAGAAAAATATCCTGGTTATGGTGACAGTAGAATATCAACTGCAAATGAGATGATAAAACATACTGTAACTCACAGTAATTAAAATGGAAGAACTAAATATGTGACAAAAAAGGAACCAAAAAGGGTTTAGAAGTTCACAGGAAGATAACAGTGGCAAAGAACAGTAAATATGAATAAAATTAAGGGATAAATGTAGGAAACCTGCGAAGAGTGAATACAGCATATGCAGAAGTGATGACAAAAAATCATTCAAAAGAAAGTACTAGAAAATACAGATAGCATTAAATAATGGGTAGAGATGAAATTTGTATAGTGGGAAATTCATTCCTAAAATGGCAGATGGTCACATATGAATTAAAACTCGGGATGTAAGAGAAGCCAGGGAGAGGACCTTAGTGAAAAATAAGTCAGTCACACAAAGAAGAGTACATGTTGGGGGTAAATAATTTACTTGGAAAAATAATTCTAACAGTGCAAAGGGTGGTTGGGGCATAATGTATAAAACAGGAATATCGAGTTTGTGTTCTTCAATAAAAAGGAGTGCCAGTATTATGTATAAAGTGGAAACAGCTACAAGGAATGCAGATATAAAGTTTAGAGATAACTGGTCTTTCCTTAAGAAAAAAAATATTAGGAAATTTACCCCCAATGGAAGTCACATAAATCCTGAGAGAAAGAGAATACCAACATTTTTTTTTTATAAAACCTTTTCCCTTATTTAGGATACCTTTTCAGGTGACAGGGTGACCAAGCACATAGGGAGCTCCCCAGTAAGCATTGTTTATGTAAATGCTAAACATAAATAAGGAAAAAATGGAGAAAGCCGAACCCTATAAAATAGCCCGCAACCTGATACTGCAGTGATAACTGGCTATGGGGTTAGCGATCTGGCTTACTCTGTTTATGTTTTTATGTGAATTACTAATCACAGAAATGGTATATCCAGTAGATGAGGGAGTTTGGAGCATGCAAGAGACATACGCATGAAAACACTGCTTCTCTGCTTTCATCGTCATCTTCTTTCGGCTGTTCCCATTAGGGGTCGCCACAGCGGATCATCTGTTTCCATTTCTTCCTGTCCTCTGCATCTTGCTCTGTCACACCAGCCACCTGCGTGTCCTCTCTCACTACATCCATAAACCTTATCTTAGACCTTCCTCTTTTCCTGCTACCTAGTAGCTTCATCTTTAGCATCTTTTTCCCAATATACTCAGCATCCCTCCTCAGCACATGTCCAAACCAACATAATCTTGCCTCTCTGGCTTTGTCTCCAAACCTTCCAACCTGGGCTGACCCTCTAATATACTTATTTCTAATCCTGTCCACCCTCATCACACCCAGTGCAAATCTTAAAATCTTTAACTCTGCCATATACAGCTCAAACTCCTGCCTTTTTGTCAATGCCACTGTCACCAACCCATATAACATAGCTGGTCTCACTACCCTCTTGTAGACCTTCCCTTTCACTCTTACAGGTACTCGTCTGTCACAAATCACTCCTGACAATTCTCCACCCACTCCATCCTGCCTGTACTCTCTTCTTCACCTCTCTTCCACACTCACCATTACTTTGAACTATTGACCCCAAGTATTTAAACTCATCCACCTTCGCCACCTCTAACCTTGCATCCTCACCATTCCTCTATCCTCCCTCTCATTCACACACATATATTCTGTCTTAGTCCTGCTGACCTTCATTCCTCTTCTCTCTAGAGCATATCTCCATCTCTCCCGGGTCTACTCCACCTGTTCCCTACTCTCACTACAGATCACAATGTCATCTACAAACATTATAGTCCACGGAGACTCCTGTATGATCTCGTCTGTCAACCTGTCCATCACCATTGCAAATAAGAAAGGGCTCAGAGCTGAATCTTGATGTAACCCCACCTCCACCTTAAACAAATCCGTCACTCCCACTGCAGACCTTACCGCTGTCACACTACCCTCATACATATCTTGTACCACTCTTACATACTTCTTTGACACTCCTGACTTCCTCATACAATACCACAACTCCTCTCTAGGCACCCTGTCATATGCTTTCTGTAAGTCTACAAAAACACAATGCACACTGCTTCCCTGCTTTATTAAACATAAATTAACACAGCTAGTAGCATTTAACATAAGGAATATCTCAAGTTCTATAGGACAGCAGTTTGTAGATAACAACAGACAAGCAGGTTGCTACTGCATACATTGCTGGAAGGACTTTTGATACCATCTGACAACATGATTATCTCAGAGGACCTAAAACTAGTTTCTTGGAATCAAAGAATCACAAATTAAGAAACTAACTTATAAGTAATGAAACAAGTAAAGACATACACTGCATCTTATAAATGATAGACTTACAGTGCAAATTCTAACTACCACTACCAGGCTGGATGCAATATGTACTGCTTCAAGAATTACGAGGCTGAAAATAAATGAGTTTACCACCTCTGCTAAGGAGCAACTCGTTGTTAGAAATACACTGTAAGTTAACAATTGTAGGCATGTCAGAAAGAACAGTAGGTAAGGAAGAACCATGCGCAAGCTAGAAATATGTATGGGACTGGTCAAATAAGGTTGTAACGGGAAAGGAATTCTAGAATGGCAGTGAGAAGGATGCAGTAACCTCAGGCTCAATCAGGCAGCATAAGATATTCAGGAAAAAAAAGAAAAACAATATAAATAAAACAGAAATGGGTTCAATGTTTAGTCTATGAAGGTCAAAATAAAGAAATGATAGTCAGGTATCTCAAAGCAAACTATTAAGAAATAATAAATTATATCAGCCACTGAAAGAAAAATAGCATAATAGAGTTTAAGAATTTTATTACTATCAAAGTAAAATCATAAAAATGATAAAATGGACAATGAGCAAAGGAACAAATGCTACAACTGAATATTAATAAGAACAATATTTGATTTTTTTTTTCAATATTTCAAAAATTCCAAAGCAAACCAGCTCAGTGAGATTGTAAGTCTAATGCAGAGTGAAAGTTACAAAATATTTGATCAGAATATTTTATCCAAGATCTGGAATATTATATTACAGTACAATTTGTAGCTATCATGTTTAATGGACGTGTGATCTTTGAGGAGACTTGTAGAAGTTTTTAAATCTGAGGTTATATAAATACTAAAGACCATGAAGATTCTCTAAAACTCCAGGTTCGGATCAAGTCTGTAATACAATGCTTAAAAGACTATCGGCAAACAGTTTAATCCTATTTTATGCAGATTGCATAGTCAGATTGTAAGAAAACATACAATGCTTAAAACACTAGTAACATAACTTACCCCAATTTATGCAGGTTACACAATCACAGTCTGAAAGAGGAAGCAGTAGACAGTGATTGGAAAATTCCCACATCAAACCTATCTAAAATGGCAAGGGTAAATTTGAAGATGTAAATAATTACAAACCTATTAATCTCCTAAGTGAAACAGGAAGTTACTTGAACCAATTTTCAACAGGCTGCAGGGTAATCTTGGCAGAAAGTAGAAACACAGACTGGTGGCAGCACAGATAGAGGAAACCACTACCAAATATGACAAATAACTTGGAATGTTGGTGATCTGTATGAAGTACTGCGGGCATACAAATACAGACAGATGCAGCACACTTGGATTACCATGGACGTACGAATACAGTAGGATGTAGCACTCTCAGATTTCCATGGACATACGAATACAGAAGAATGCAGCACGCTCAGATTACTGTGGACGTATAAATACAGAAGGCTGTAGCAAGCTCAGATTATAGTATAACCTTTGACTCTGTCAGTCATTGTCTACTAGCTAAAATTAAACTATTTTTAAAGGTCAATTGTGTATTAGCGAACTGCCTTGAGCAGACTAATGAGATTTAAGATTAAGGATAAGGTAAGAAGATGGATTAGTATGAAAAAAAAGGCATGCCGTGAGGTTCTTCCTTAGGATTAATGCTATTTATAATATATCTATGTGACAAATTTTCCTGACATAATCCAGTGTATGGAATATGAAAGTGATGCAAAGACTGGAAGATGCATAATGAAAGAGGAAGACCATGGTCTGATGCAAAAATATAGTGCACTGCATCAATGAATAACCAAGAATAAATCAATGTGAAATGAGCTAAACAGTAATAATAAGAATTAGCAGAGTTAGGGTAGAATATCCATATTACTGACATATCGACTATATCAAAGAAGGTGAGAATTATAATGACTCAGGAGTAGTAATGAGTAATCGAGCTACGATCAGATACCATATAGATACAATTGTCTCTACAGCTAATTTTAAATTATCAACATTACTCATATTTGTTTCAAACAGAAACCTTGCAAGTATGGGACTCTTTTAGGCTGTTTTGGAAAGGCATCTTCTGCAATAATGTAACACCGTGTGGTACCCTAGCATTAAGATACACAGTAATAAAATGGCATCCTAAACTCTTTCACTAGGAAATTGTGGATGTAATTGGATTCCATATGAATATAGACAGAAGCAGCTGGTCTTCTATTCTGATACAGCTAAGAGGTGATCTGATTCTGTCACTTAGAGCTCTGAAGGATGAATATTTGTTAGAATGTGTGGATTTCAGACAGGCACATTATGGAGGAATTTGTGGGGATGAGATAGCAAAGTGAATAGGTGAACTTTTAAAGCAACTAGAAGGACAAACAGTTTAGTCAAGAGGTAATTAGGGAATGGAACAATATACCATATTCACGTTCACCACATTTCCACACTGACTAGATTCAAGACACTTCTTGTCAATCATTTGGGTTCTATCGTATAAAATATTACTTAAAGCAGATAATAGCCTCTTGGACTTCTTAATCTGCTGTTATGATACGTGGTACGATCTATAAGGGAACCACCATAGTTTAATGGCTAAATGTTTTAATTACAAGTAGAGTCCCTAAAAGTTACACAATTGACTCAAAGCTTGATAATTAGACAAGACCAAACTGATAATACTCTCAAAGAAAAGTTATAATCTCACAATAAATCCGTAAGATTTCTTAGATTTGTTTGAAATTTACCAGTTTTGAAAAGCAGTGTTAGTGCCCTTGTATTCATTGCTATTGCTGTTGAACAATTGTTGTCTTTTAAGTAATGTTATAGTATGTAAACATCTTTTAAGTAATGTTATAGTATGTAAACGTCTTTTAAGTAATGTTATAGTATGTAAACGGATACTACATCTGCACAAGGTGATAACAACAGAATAGATGGGTGATATCTCTAATCTTTGTTAGTATTTAGAACAGAATGTTATAACACAGTTGTACATCCAAGCACTGATAAAGACCATATAAAATAGTTAAATGATCATCCTGGCTTTTGGTGCATTTATGTTATATTGCTTAATTAAGCACCATATAGTGACATGAAGAGATGCAGACATACACAGATCAAGTGACTGTGCAAAGAAAATACAGACGTACTGTGCATAACGGGACTCACTGAGAATACATGCATAACAATACAGTTCTTCAGCCTTAAAGATTGCCCTTGTGTCACATATCACGGGTAGTTCATACAAACCTGCAAACATGAAGTATATGGTTTACGCTTCCTCTGACATAATATGCAAATAGTTCAAGCAAGCCACCTCCTATATGTACCACATTGGTTACATGTATCTTACATGGAGTGGATAAAACATCCCTTTTTGATCATTCATTTGTATTTACAGTACACTGTCTAGTAAAAACTAAATGACATCTATTTTAACTGGAAAAGTTTCAAAGGTATGTATATCACTGTCATGCGAAATATGCTCTGTATTTCTGCAGATAATACTCCCTGTGCCATTACTAAAGACAGTCATGAAAATCCTAATTTAGACTGTAGTCTTCAAAACAAAGTTTTGTTTTCTAGCCAATGTGCTGCTTGTGCTCCCACATTAGACCCTCCTACAGGTCTGTCAAATCTGATTATTAACTGTGTGTGTGTGTGTGTGTGTGTGTGTGTGTGTGTGTGTGTGTGTGTGTGTGTGTGTGTGTGTGTGTGTGTGTGTGTGTGTGTGTGTAACTCTGTAGTTTGTTAAATTCATTTTTAAAGTCTAATAAGCAAAAGCAATTCCAGCACCACATAAAAATTCTCTTGCACAGCTCAGTAAGCGCTGGAATACAAAACTATCACAAAAAAACTGTATGGGGCAAGAATAGGTCTACAAATTTACAAAGGAGGGTATGAACCTTGCCTGAAACTTCACTGCTGCAGGCAACATTCTTGGAATCTTAAAAAGGAGGCAATCTTTGTTTCAGTACCAATCCCCATCAATATTTGATATGGGTAAAATATTGTAACAAAATAACAAATATAAAAAAAAAAACACTTAAACAGGTTCAGACTGTTATACAATGAGGCATTTGCCCATGGGTATATTTGGTTAGGCACACATGTTTGAAGTGAAATTCATCTGCAGAGACATATGGATGTTGTAAATTCACTACAGGCATAAAGCATGCAGCATCATACCCACAGCTTCAATAAACAAACGCATGGAGGGAGGTGGATAACGTACATGGCCCCCAAGGTGTCTAGGGACAGCATGCAATATGGCAGGCATCAGCAACCTGTAGGCATGTCAGTGGCAGGGCAAATGCAACGTGCAATGGGCAGTGTCTTTATCAATGGTTTGTGTGGACTGTTAGTCCCTATGCAGTGTCTAAGGATCCTTACCTAAAACACATACTGGATCATAAGCGTGACTACACCAGCATGCAGGATTTCCTCTATGTTGTAGTATATTTCCACAAGTTGTTGTTGTTACATAAGTATGTACTGTACACCAAGCACAACACACATCATTTCGCCTGCCCAATACACTGGGTTACTGAAACTGTGGACATGGTGCTGTGTTTTTTTCTGTACCCATAGTGAATTTGCAACAACCTTTCCTCTGCAGCTGAATTCCACTTCGGCCATGTGTCTCAAACCAAAGATACCCACAGGGAAATATCTCATAACCTGAACCCCATCTAAACAGGGACACAAACTGTCATTTGTATTCAGTTCAAGCCAAATAACATACAGATTATTGTAGTTTAAAGTACTTTGTAGCTGGAATTTCTTATTATGCCAGCTTAGTTTAACAATGGCAAATGCTATGCATTCATTTTAGCATCAGTAGTCACTTATCTGTTTAACTGGTGTTTAAAATTATTGCATAGAAGGATAGAAAAAAAGGCTGTCTGTTAAAGACAAAGTGGGCCTGATGAGAAAAGATGCTGACTTACAAGTCTTAAAAAATGAAATTGTATTTTCTCAAAAAAGGTTTGGTGTTTGGAATTAAAACTGGTAAGTCATTAACATAATTCTATTATATTTCATATATATATATTACTAAATCTAGATAGATAAAAAGACATATTGACAGACAGATTGCTGAAAAGATATGTAAAATTAAAACATATTTTATTTTATTTTGTTAGCATTTATTTACTGAGAAAGTCCAACTCAACCATGACAGGCCCCTTTTCAGCCATAGCTCGGGGAGCAAAGCTCCAGTTAGCAAATCTCTCAAGGTGTCATATAATACAATACACAACTGCAAATGTTAAATATATATACATTCAAGCATTTGCATATAAAAAAGCAGAAATTAAATAGACCCTGCATATCATTATATTCCACAGACACCAACTTCCATTAGGTTAATAGATTGGTACAATATAATATGTGTGGGACATTACTACTAGATAGCAGATTGATTGGTAAGAATTTCTAGGTGTGGCTAAGCTATTGGGTTTTCTAATAAAAACCCAGACGGTTACTTTATGCAGGAATACAAAAGGACATTACAGATAAAGGAAAGATGGCTAGAGTTGTAGAGATGTATTACTAGGAGAAAAGCGACAGTAGTATAGTTTAGAATCTAAGAGGTGGGTCCAAGGTTTGCTTTGAAGCATTTTTGAATTTATAATTTGTCTTAGGTTTTGTGGGAGAGTATTCCAACATTTGAATACATATGAGGAATACATTGTTTCACCATGTTTATTGTTTAGTCTATGGACTTAGGCAAGATATGCATCCTTAGATCTGACAGAAATATATATGGAGAGTACCACGGCATTACTGACTTCAGTGCTGACCATTTATTTGGGTGATGAAGTATACTCTGGCCCAGTTTAAGTTAAATGGATTTTTGGTAGTTGGGAAATTCAACCTAGTTTAGTTGTTTGAATGCTAGGCAATGACGGGTTTTATTTGGAAGATGGGTTGAGAATTTCATTGTTTTATTATAGCATTGTTTTCAGTTTCATGAAAATGGAGGAGATGAAATTCATGAGGTATAGAAGATGGCTGGCAAAAGATATGAGGGCAGTGGTCTTTCTAGATTACAAGGAGTAGTTGGAGGTTGCTTTATAGTGAAGACCAAGCTTTATATTGGTCTTGTTGATAATATTTTGGATGTATAGGTCTAATTTTATATTATGATCTATGTTAATCCCCAAGCAATTTAGTATGTGTGATAACATCAAATCTAGAGTTTTGTACGGATGATATAATAAAGGTGTTTTTCTAATCAGAGTATTGTTTTGGGATGAACAGTATAATTTTTGTTTTGTCTTGGTTTGGTTCAGCAGAAGATTGGATTAGTTTGGAAAAGATTTTATGGAAAAGTAGAATAGTTGTATAATAGCATCTAGTGATGGAATGCTTGGAGCTGAGCAGAATGGAGTGGAGTCATCTGTGTATTGAACCAGAAAGCTTTTTCCCACTGCAGTATGGAGGTTGTTCAAGAAAATATTAAAGAGAAGAGGGCCAAAGACTGAGCCCTGAAGGAAACCAATGGTTATGTGTAGGTAGGATGTTTTCAATCACACACTGTACCTTATCTAATAGATATTTTTAAAAGGTATAATGGTCAAGGGAAAAAGACCAGGAGAGCATAACATTTGTAGTAGTTTAATATGGGAGACAATATCAGATGCTTTGATAGATCCAGGAATGTGGAAGAGACTAGTTTGCCTAAATTGATTTATTGTGCTGCGGGAGAAGAAAAGAGTTGCAGTGGTGTTATGTGAAGGGCAAAAGCATGTTAGGTTAGGGACAGTAGATTGTTATCTAGGAGATACTTTAGTAGTTAGGGATGCTTCATCCCCAAGTTTATCTTCATCCTTAAGTTTATTGTATTGTGTTGTGGAAGGAGAAAAACGCTGTAATGATGTTATGTGAAAGATGAAAGGGATGTTGGGTGGGGGAGAGTGGGTTGCTGTCTAGTAAATACTTTAGCAGTTGGGAATATATATATACCTCTTTCAAGGATAAAGAAGAGGGTATGGCTATTGGTTGATAGTTGGATAATTCCACTGATTTTCCTCCTTTATGTAATAGGGTAATATGTATTTTTCCAGAGCTTGGGTATATGCAATTCTACATGTTGCAGATATTACTTGGTTAAAGTGTGAGTTATATTTGTTGAGCAATGTTTTGGTTTGTTTCATTTGGTAGGGGATTTGATGCATAGTTTTTCTATGTTTCAGGAGTTTGCTTATGGTTACCCAATGTCGTTTTTGAGTAGAAAGATTATTTTGGAGTTGGGTGAAAACATTTTTTTTTTTTGTCAATTTAAATGAGTTTTTTAGAGAGATTTCTCAGCTATCTCTACATCTGGTAGAAGGTTTCAGTTTTGACTTTATACCATTGTTTCCATGATTTAACTCTTTCATGCATGATCTGTTTGGTATTTCTGGTAAATCAAGGGAATTATTTTTTTCTTAGCTGAGCTTGATTACTGAGAACTGATACACAGTAAAAATTAAAATTTTGACTGTTTAATCTCGAGGTATTGGTTTTAGTGAAAACCAGCTGATCTGCCTGAGTGTAGAGGTAATGGAAGATAAATTGAAATCTGTGATGTTTCAAACTAGTTTGTGAGATGATGTTTGTTATAGCTTTTGTTGCATTGTCAGATGGTATATGTGGGATTATGATCACTTACAGAATCTGGAAGTGAGTCTAAAGCTATGATTTGTTTCAGGGGCATTGCTTAATATACAATCATGGAAAGTGTTCTTATTATTTTTTTATTGAACCCAGTAGGAGAATTAATCAATTGAGAAATGTTATACAGACTGATGATGTTAAACCTTTCATTTTGAATAGTTCAGTTATTGTTACACTTACCAAGTATGACAGTTTCTTGAGTGATATTATTAGTTGTCCACAACAGTACTTTTTTGATTATGGAGGAACTGGTATTCAGTGAGACACAGACAACAATTACACAGTGACTTTCTTGTGTTAAGCTTTAGTAAGGTAAACAGAATTTCTGCTTTTATCAAATGTGGGCTCTGTATGAGGATAGATATACAACATTAGCATAAATAATAGATCCTCTGCCACCTCTTTTATTTAATCTATCAGACCGGATAATACTGTACCCCTGCGGAGAAATTCTTCATCTTTAATGGAGGTTTTTAGCCTGGGTACAACAAGGGATACAATATCTGGTTTATGAGAGGAGACCTGTGCTTGTAGTTCTGCTACTTTATTCCAAGAAAAAGGTAAAAAGGTGGCACTGAAAAACCATTCAGTAAAAACTGCAAGAAAGACTCAAGCCAAGCTATCAAGCTAAGCTAGAGTGTCCACCGTGTAATAACTTAGACCTCCAGGAGTGGAGGCCTATGGGATATATACAAAAGCCCCCTTAAGGACATACCAGCATTTTGGCTACATAGACTTTGAATACCCATTGTTTTTTTACTTTTTAAGTCTTTATGGGTACATTCAAGGCCCGTGTTTTAGAGTATAGCCAAACAATCCATTTACACTGTACAAACAAGGTCACAAAAAGTCGAAAATATAGTACAGCTATAGCTATAGCTAGTGGGGTTTGGCTTTGTTAGCCTGAAAGCTTGTAGTGCTCAGAGGACCAAGTTGCTACTTCTAGAATACATCTACAGTACAATCCTGTCCAAAAAGCCATAGAAGATGCCAAGGCCCTGGTAGAGTAAGCCTTGACCCTGCCTGAATACTTTTCTTGGGGTGAGAAAAACAAAAGGCAATAGCCTGAAACAACTATTTGAAAATAGTCTGCATTAACAAGGGTTGTCCCTTATTTTTACTTTCACAAGAAATGAACAAATGATCGGAGGTTCTGAAATATTTTCTTCTGTCAAGATAGTACCAGAATTGTCTGTGGGCATCCAAGGTGTGGTGTGTCCTTTCTCCCTCATTTTTGGGTTTTGGAAAGAATGTAAGGAGATGGATAGTTTGGCTTAAAGTAAACCTGAATACCACTTTAGGCATACAAGTATGATTAGTTCTTAAAGGAACCCTGTTCTTGTGGAAAATGAGAGAGTGTTGACCCACCATAAGAGCTTACAACTCAACTACCCCTCTTGCAAAGGTCAGAGCAATCTGTAAAACTGTTTTACATGTTAAGAACCTCAAGTCAGTTATTAGCTGGCTCAAATGGTGCAAGTATCAGCTTCTCTAGCGCAAAACTATGATCCCAAGGAGGAGCCACTGGTTTTCTTGGAGGTCTCTTATGTAATACCCCTTTCAAAAATAATTTGACATGAGAATGCATCAAAAGAGGCAGATCCATGGGCAGACATTCTGAAATGACTGACAAATTAACCCTAACAGAGAAGTAAGACAGACCAGTAGGATAGCAACTCAAACAAATATCACAAAACCAGGAAAAAACATTAGCCCTGAATGGTACTGGTTATGGTGTTGGCACCAACTAAAAATCCTTTTCTATTTGCTTATATACAATTTTTTAGTAGCAGGATTTTTGTCTCCATTAATATCTGCTGCATGTCCTTAGTAAACAGGTGACTAAAACGTAACCCTATCATCCAGGCAGTCAGCTGAAGATGTTTGGGGTTGGAATGTATCAACACCTGTGTTCTTGTGTGAGTAAATGCAATCTGTGATGAAGCTTGTCATAACTGTCCTGGTTATTTCAAAAAGAAGGGGAACATCTGTTACCTTGGCCAGAAGGGAGTCACCACAATGATATTAGGGGATTCCTTCTGAATCTTCAGAAGTACTCTGGATATCAGTGGAAAGAGTGGAAACAGTCCTGTCCAAGGAAAAGAAAAGAAAAAATATCTGTCTTCCCGGCCTTCTTGCATGGAATCCTGGAGCACAATTTTCCCAGCTGACTGTTCAGAGAAGAGGCAAAAAGGACTACTTTAGGAACTCCTCACTGATGGATAAAATCTTGGAAGACCCCCTGATCTAATTTCCAGTCATGGAGTGGTCTGCCTCTCTCCTGCTCAGCTTGTTTGCCACATAGTTTTGCTCTGATGGAATGTTGGATGCTTACAGAGTGAGATTGTGCTGCAAAGTTACATTCCATACTAACATGGCTAGTCTGCACAGGAGGTAAGATCTGATTTCCCCACACTTATGTACTACTTGACCACAGTATCGTTCATAACCACCTGGAGAGGTCCTGGGTACCAGAGGTGATTTAGAGAGTTGACTGCCTTGATAAAAGCAAGCATTTCTTTTATGTCTATGTGCTTGTATCTGTCTGTGTTACCCAGACACCTTGGAATTTTATCCCATTTGATGTGCTCCCCAAGCAAAGTCTGAGGTGCCTGCAGTGACTGAATTTTTTGCAACAAAATGGAAGAATGGGATTACTGATATTTATGTCTCCAGGTGATTTTGCTTCTCACAAATTCCAGGACTGGGATTTGAAAAGATAGTGGGTATAGCTGCTGGGACCAAAGAGATACAATTGTATCTTTCTCGTGGAATGTTGCAAGAGGTATCATGAAAATCATAAATGGCATGAGACCCAAAATCCTGATGTATTCTGTAGCAGTGACCAAATTCTGAGTGGAGAACCTCTGGAATGGATCTAAATATCCATGTTTCCTGTGGAAGAAAAGATGTCTTTACAGAGGTGTCTAACAGACAAAAGAACACAAACCTTTGTAATGAATTCAAAAAAGACTTTTTAATGTTATCTGTGTAGGAGAGCTCTTACCCCCCCCCCCCCCCCCCCCACACACACACACACACACACACACACACACAAAAAAAAGAGATTCATGATACACTGGAACAGATTCTGCAAAGATTAGCAAATATTCTAAATATGGAAAAATGTGGATACTCTGTATCGTGGAAAAAGGAGATAGACACTTTGTGAACACTCTTGGAGCAGTAGATAGCCAAAATGGTAAGGCAGAGAACTGATAATGTGACACAAAAAATTAAGAATTGCCAGAACGTGGGATGAACAGGAATGTGATGTTAAGCATCTTTTAAATGTAGTGTTACCAAAAAAACTCAAATGAGGAAGAAGAGGTAACAGGTTGTAAAATGAAAGAATGTTGAACTTGGGCACAATCAAATATTGGTTTAGGAAATAGACCCAGAACTTGTTTCCAGGCATTTTCTTTTTTTGGCACCAAACATCCTTGAATAAAAACCTTTCCAAACTAGAAAGGAGGAACAGTTTCTGTTACCACCCTGAGACAACATGTGTTGTAGGACAGAGGGAAGCAGAGAGGTTTGATATGGTGGGTGTGTAATATTTCCATGGAAGGGAGGAATATTTTCCCACTGCCACCTGTAACATTGCTGAAAGAGCTTCAAAACCCATTTGTCTGAAACTATTTTTTGCCAAAGAGAGAAATGGAGATACAGACTTTTTGTAAGGATAAGGGACTGCCAGGGTGCAGGGAGAGAAAAGGTCCACTTTATAGTCATTCTGCCTTATGTGACTGTCCTTTGTTCTGGGAGTCACTGCTTTCCTTTTTGGAACTTTCCTACCATTGTTTTTAAATGTATGTTTACCAGCATTCTGCTGAAAGTTTTTACTTTGTTTCGTTCCAAAGTCAGAAGGGAGATCAGAAAATCCCTTGGAAATTTAGAGGAGGGCTGAAAAATCTGAGAAATTCCTGGTATTATATTACCTCTCTAATCACATTTGTTGATAATCTCTGCAGCAGAGGGTCCAAAAATGAAATCTCTGTCCAGGGGAGAATTCAAAACCGAGAACCCAGCTAGACAAACCTCCTCAGTACAGTGCCAGAGGCCACAGTACTGGATGCAGTATCTACAGAGTCATAAACACCTTTTATACAATGAGTAGTGACCTGTGAAATAGAAGAAACTAAACCACACAAAGCAGATTTTTCCTCTCAGAAGTGAACTGCAGATAACATATGCCTTATACTTTCACAATCAGTCAGAATAAACTTTAACATGCAAACCTATCCTTGTATGTAGGGAAAGGATTGGGATTAACAAAATGCTTGGCAGCCAAATTAACTAAAGCTATAGCTGCTGGGTCAGGCCTGGGAAGAGTATATAAAAACCTGGACGACTGAGGTGGTTTATGCATTCTATCTGTTTTCTTAGGTGCAGCAGGCTGGCCATTAGGGAAACCGCAGGCTGTGATAAACACATCCTCCAATGCCAATGCTGGCATCACTGGGTAGATGGGTGAAGGTTCTAGAAATTCCATTAGTAACAGCTCATACTATTTTCTGAGGGATTGAAATACCTCTGTGTTCTCGCATTGAAAACACTGGAACATTCTGGAAATAGTCTTAGAGAACTACACTCCCTCACAGTGAGATTCAGATACCATGCTCGCCTCTGAATCTGAATCAGGAATCTGAGGAGAAAATACTACATCTGTCCCTTCACATTCTTTCACAGATTCAGAATTTTGAATCTCTTCAGGAAAATAGGAATCCTTTTTTCTTTTACCTGAAATGACCTTAAAAGAAGGTTCAGTAGCCTGAACAAGACCCTGAGCCAGACCTAATAATAAACTAGTCATGTCCAGTGGGACAGGTCCAAAAGCAGATAAATGTTTAGTTTTCTGTTTCTTTTTAACAGAAAAACGTAAGCAAGTAGTTTTATTAATGCCAGCAGCTTCCACAAGCACGGGCACAGAAATCTACCCCTTCTCCCAAGACTGACTAGACCTGTTTTCCCTTGCCCACTGAGAGGACCACAAAAGCCCCAGAGGGCATGCCTTACTCCTGGTTCATAGTGGCTGTATGTGCTACACTAGAGGAATCTAGAGAAAAGGTTGAGTGATTTGAGGAACCAGCTTTGGCCACAGCAAAGTCACTCACCCATGGCTGTGGCAAATTGTTAGCTGGCCATGGTGGCAAAAGCCGTTAGCTTAACTTTTTCTTTTTGCAGTTGGAAGAGGGACCAACCATGGCACTGGTACATTGTTCCATGATCAAGGTAAAAATGGTGCCTCTTTCCCCTAAAACTAAACAGCACAAGACAGTAAAATTTCAAAAGTCAGTTTTTCCCAGTTAAAACACAGTAAAAAGTATTTCAATACTTTGCCTGCCCCCCAAAAAAATAAAATTAATAGTTTTTCCACAGAAAAAGTAGTTTTGGAATGTTTTTAATAACGTAAACTGACAGAAACAAAATTACATTTTTGTTTAAAAGTACAGTTAAGTCTCTTAACAGTCTCCAAAAACAGAAAATGTAAGCTTAAAAAAACACTCCTAACCAGATAAGTAAACTCAAGCAATAAATTTAAATGTAGTGGATTTTTCCTCATAGGGATCTTCCCAGCAATCAAGTTGAACAAGCCAAATGTTGATTCACGAAAGCCTGCAGAGGTGAACTCTCTTTGATGGCAGGAAAGCTCTGAAGGGCTTGGCATTCGAACTTATCTTTTTGTCAGTTCAAGCTGCCTAACAGTTTGGGCATGTAGAAGGTACCCTGAAGCTTTGGAAGCTGGCCAGCTGTTATATCCTTAGCAGCATATAACCTGTATAGCTTAGGCTACTGCAGCAGTTATCATTTCAACATCCACAACCACTTCAGAAAGCATGGTACAGCATATGTTCATAGGTTCATAGGTAGGTACTAGGCTATTGGCCCTAGGGCCTACATAAGCCTAGCCAAAAAGGTACCCTGGCTTTTGCCACCCAAGAAATTTATTTTCCTGTGCCCCTGTCAGGCAGAGCCACAGAAGTGATCCCTGGGGTTCACAGGTTCATAGGTAGGTACTAGGCTATCAGCCCAAGGGCCTCAGTAAGCTTAGCCAACAAGATTCTCTGGCTTACGCCACCCAAGAAAGTTAATTTCCTATGCCCCTGTCGGGCAGAGCCACAGAAGTGATCCCCGGGGTGTATTTCCTATTTCCCATCCACTCATCAAGATTTTTCTTGAAGAATGCTAATGAGGAACTTTGCTTGACATAGATGGGTAGCTTGTTCCAGAGTATAGGAAGTCTCTAGGACAGGAATCTATCCCTCCAGCATGTCCTGTTTATTGTGGTGACAAGGTTTAGGTCCCTAGAGTGTGTAGCTCGGAGGGATTGGGATTTCTTTAGGTGTAGCATGTCCATCCCCTCTGGGTTTAACAAAGCTTTATATGTTAGGTAGACATCTCCTCTGAATAGGTGATATGCTGCAGAGTAAAGCTGGAGTTTTTTGAGACGGTTAGTGTAGGGCATCTGTTTGAAGCCAGTAATCCTCTTTGTGAGGTACTTCTGTGGCCTTTCCAGCTGCTGCAGATGTCTTGTGAGGTACATTCCAAAAGGGGTGTTGTACTCTACAATGGGTCTAATGAGTGCAGAGTAGAGGGGAACAATTACCTCTTTTTTCCTGGATGAGAACCCTTTTGTGATGAGGTGTGCCATATAGAAGGATTTCCTGATTACTGTGGCGATGTGATATCAAAGAAGAGACTACTGTCCACCTGGGTCCCACTGTCTCTTATCACACATTCGGCATTAAGTAGAATGCCGTTTATGTGGTAGTTCATGGGTACAGAGTTTTTACCAAAGGGGATGACAATGCACTTTTTGGCATTGAGCTTGAGGCCATGCCTCTGACACCAGGCATCTGTCTCAGTGAGGCCCTTCTGTAGGATGTCCACATCATTTGGGGACTAGACTATGGCTCCTAGTTTGCAGTCATCTGTGAACTTCATTAGCCAGAGGCCTTCTGTGTTAGCCTGTACTTCAGAGAAGCAGATACCAAACAGGAGATGTTCCAGGACTGAACCCTATGGTACTCCACTTGTTACTGGTTTGAAGTCAGATTTGGAGTCTGCAAATTTTACAGTGTGGGTTCTGACAGTGAGTCAGTTGGCAACCCACCTTGTGACATAGGGGGTTTATACTTAGTTTAGTGAGTTTAGCTATAACTCCAAAATGGGAGATGGCGTCAAAAGCCTTGGCGAGGTCAAGATAGGCTGTGTGAACCACCTTATCCTCATCTACAGCTTTCGTGACTGCCTCAAAGAAGTCGATTAGGTTCAGAAGGCATGATCTGCCTTTCACAAATCCGAACTGGGTGGGGTCCAGAGTTTGGAGGTTACCAATGTCTTTGTTTATGAGTTCCATGATGATGCATTCCATGGCCTTGCAGACCAGACTCGTCAGGCCAATAGGGCGATAGTTCCCAGGATCAGTGGTGGTTCCCCCTTTGTGGAGTGGGATAACTGTTGCTGTGTGCCATTCAGTGGGCACAAAGCCTGATGTGAGACTATGATTGAACATGGTGCTTAGGTGGGGAGCCAGTTCATTCTGAAGTTTGTGTAAGACACAGCCTGGGATGCTGTCCAGTCAGATGGATGCTGTGTTTTTGGTTTTAGAGAGTGCAGCTTTTACCTGCATATATGTGATGACAGGGACTCTGCATTCTTCCTGTATAGATATGGTCCCTTTAGGGGGTGGGGGGGGGGGTAAAGTTAGCACTGAACCTATCTGCCAGGATGTTGGCAATATCAGTTGGTTCTGTAATTTTCATGCCATTGTGCTGTAACTCAGAGTGGATCTGGATGTTGCCATTGAGATTCTTGACATAGCTACAGAATGCTTTGTGGCTGCCCTTAGAATCAGTGGCTATTTTGTTTTCATAGCTAGGTTTGGAGGATCTTATAATGGATCTCAGCTTCTTACTGAGGCTGACGAGGGAGCTTCTCCACTCATGGGATTTTACTCTCTTTTGCAACAGTTTCTTCCTTCTGTTGTAGAGTTTGTTTATGCCAGGGGACCACCAGATTGGCTTCCTTTGTTTGGAGGATAGCATCTTGGTTCTGTTTGGGATAGCACGATCCATGCACTCATTTAAGTGCTTATAGAGTGCATTTGTGTAGGATTCAGCAGTCGTAACTGTATTGTCCATCTGCATGGGTGTCATGAAGTTCGCCACTTCTGCCTTAAGAAGCATGAAGTTGGCTTTGGAAAAATTTTTTACCATGGTTTCCTTAATGGTGGGTAGGGGTGGGATGCGGATATCTAGGGTGATTTGCTTATGGTTGTATCTGACCAAGGAGTTGACTTCAGGTGTGGAACACCGGTCACTCATGCTGGTAATGACTAGGTCTAGGATATTGTTGCCCTTGGTGGGGGTGTGGTTAAGTTGATCCAGGGCATTGGAATTCATGAATTCCAGAAAGCGTTGAGTGAAGTAGTTGGTACGAGTAGTTTTCCTAGTTAATGGCAGGGTAGTTGAAATCACTCATTATTAGGGTGTTTGGTTGAACCCTAATATTTTCCAGTATAGCAAGAAAAGAGGAGTGGGAATCCTGGGGAATGGTGGGGGATCTGTAGCAAGCTACAATTTGGATTGCAGTTTTTCCCAGAGTTAGTTGCACTTGGATACCCTCGGATGCATTATGCTGCGCAACTAGCCTGGAGGTGTGGATATCCTTAACGAATATGGACACACCTCCTCCTTTGGTGTTTTGGTCCAGGTTAGATGGCCAAATGAAGGTGCTTGCAGGGTTCACTGTTACATTATTGATAAATAAATCATTTTCATGTGGTTCCTGGTTATTTGTGATCATATTTCAGATCATATGGAGTATTGGTCCCTCTTGTAGTCTTGGCACTACCAGCATAGTCCTGTCAAATTAACCCATTCCCTTCACTTCACTGATAAAACATACAGTAAGAGCCTACTATAATGGATGGGCAGTTTCCTATCATCTCTCTGGCCAGCCTGATAGTCATGGGCATCCTAAGGCAATATAGCAATTGTCTCATGTATAGTGACAACCACTTACTCCTGAAACAAACAAATACTTTATGTAGAGACATAGTTGCACTATGAAATTGTAGGCAAGACACTCACATAAGGACAAATCAAATGCTAAACAGGTTGCTAGCACTCCCATACTTCCCACACTAAATAAGGATATGACACATAAATCCACATATGCGGAGGTACTCACTAGTAACTTACCAAAAGATCAGAGGCCTCCCAAATGGAAACCCCTTCCACACATAACAATGCAAAAAACAACCATAACACACACCAGTGTCTCAACAAATAAGCCCATAAGGCATAACACCAAAAACCTAAAAGGGTTGACTCCATTGTGAGACACATGGATGTTTCCCTCACCAGGCTGGATAAGGAGTAGGTTATGGTTAACTGCCTGACAGTTGCCAGGATCCATCAAGTCACTTAAGCACTCAAGTCACTCAACCACAGGTATTGGTATGACTTCATCATAGTCCATGTGGGGGTGAATGACTTGAGACATACTTCAATAGACTATATGAAGAGAGATATGACTGAGCTCTCAGATTATGTGTCACAGGCAGGTATAAGCCTAGCCTTAAGCAGCATTCTACCTTCCCAAAGGATGACCCCACAATACAAAAAAAAAATGATGGGCTTTAATAATTGGCTTAGCTCCGGGTGTCAGTCCAAGGGAATCCAGTATCTGTCAGCCTGGAAAGACATGGTTGACTGGCCATGCTGCTTTGCCAGAAATGGTCTGCATCTATCTCTTCTAGGCTTAGCCACCTCTATTGTGCCTTTTTTTAAGCAGTTAAATAACCTCTCAACATAACAAAAAAGGTTATGTACTCGCCATGACATTCCATCTATGTTGTCCATTTTCATTTATCCTCGACATATGATTTTGGTTCCGAACATCAGAACCAATTCAGCTGTTACTACAGCTCACAACAGCCAAAAGCTCTCAAGCTTAACCTTTACCCACAATGCTCCTCTCCTAGTTACCTCAGATCACATTTGCTGAAAGACAGAAGGAAAAACCCCAAAAGCCTTCATAGAGACCATATTTTGAACCATATAACAACAAGTGATATATGTCCATTATCCATTCCACCCAGAACTTCAAGGGCAGGGGGATGGAGGCAGGGGAGTCGAGGATAAATGAAAATGGACAACACAGATAAAATGTCATTGGTGAGTGCATAACTTCTTTAAATTATGTTGTCAACTTTCATTTTATCCTCAACAAATGGGACACAATCCCCAACTACAATTTACCTTGGGAAGACTCAAGAAAGGATATTCCTGAGCACCATATAGCCAAATGGCTTTCATCCCCTGGAGACCAGATCCAATTTGTAATGGAAAATAAGGGTATGAGGAGAAGCCCAAGTTGCTGCTGCACAAATATCATCCATAGAAGTTATAGAATGAAAAACTGCTGAAGTAGCTACAGCTCTTGTGAAATGTGCCTTTAAAGGCCTAGGGAAAATAATTTTCTTTTTGTTATAGATGAAAGAAATACATTCTTTGAGCCATCTAGCTAGCATCTCTTTGCTCACTGGCTAGCCAAATGTTATAGATGACAATGACACAAATAGCTGGTCAGAATTTCCTCATATCCTTAGTTTTGTGTAGACAGAAACCTAATTGTCTGTGAACATCTAATAAATGTAAGCAGTATTCACCTTTGTTAGCAAAGTTGGGAAAAATTACTGGTAAATCAATAGTCTGATTAATGTTGGTCTCTGACACTACCTAAGGCAAAAAAGAAGGATTGGTTCTTAGCAAAACTTTATCTTTGTGGAAAATCAGGTAAGAAGGTTTACATGATAAGGCTTGTATTTCTGAAATTATTCTGGCAGAAGTTATTGCCACTAAAAATATAGTTTTCCAGGATAAAAACTTCAGATCACATTCAGCTGATGGTTCAAAGGGAGGCTGAACAATGGCTTCTTGCACTAAGTTGAGATCCCAAGGTGGGGTAGGATCTTTGTAAGGGGGATTTAGCAACAGGTTTCCTTTTAAGAAGGCTTTGCAAAGCTTATGAGAAGCCAAAGAGCATCCTTCAAAACCATTATGGAAATTAGAAATAGCAGCTAATTGAATTTTTATGGTAGACTAGGAAGCACCTGCTTTAAAAAGCAAAGCTAAAAATTCTAGGATTGTATCGATGGGCATTGAAAAAGGATCATTATTGTTATCACGAGCCCAAAGGGTAAACCTCCCCCATTTACTAGCATAGAGTTTATGGGTAGCTGGCTTATGACAGGCTAAGAGAATATGACGTACTGAGGAAGAAAGTGAGGGAAGCCTGACTATTAATGGAACTGGAGAAACCAAGCTGTCAGTTTGATGTTTGCAATGTTAGGATGGATTAATCCCTCTAAATGGGATAGAAGATCTGCAGCTAGGTCCAGAATCCAAGTGTGTTGAATCAGATAAGGCCAAAGAAAGGGGGGCCATACCTGATGAGGCCAGTAAGGTGCAATAAGGATTAGTTTGCTCTTCAGCCTGAGTGCTTTCTGTAAGAATTTTGGGATTTGAGGAATTGGGGAAAAGGCATACAGCAGTCCGAACGGCAAAGATGGAGCATCTCTTGCTGATTCCCCCGGAGGGGGGATCAGGGCAAAATAGTCACTGCACTTGTTGTTTAGGGGAGAGGAAAATAGGTCGCAGCAAGCCTGGCCTCATTGACATAAAATCCTTTCAGTCACCTTTGGACTGAGAGACCACTCGAGGCATGATAATACACATGCTTAACTTGTCTGCTATTACATTGTAACTCCCTGGAATGTGCACTGCTATCAGAAAGCAGCTTGGAAGGGATCACCCACTGCCACACTCTGAGAGCTTCTCAACAAAGGGATAGAATTTGGTTCCTCCCTGTTTGCTGATGTTCCAAACCACTGAAATATTGTCCATTTGAATCACAATTGTTCTCAAATGAGCAGCAATCTGAAAGGCTTGCAATTCTAAAAACACTGCACTTCTCTCCAGTATATTGATATGCAAGTTGGCCTCTGTGGGGAACCAACTGCCCTGGACAGTCTTGCCCAGATAATGCCCCTCACCCCATCTGGGAGGCATCCTTGGTCACTATGTCTTGAGGTTGTGAAGGGAAAAGGGGCGGCCTAGAAAAATGTCTTCAGAATGCATCCACAAAGCTAAATCTTTTCTGCAAAGATTGGTTATCAAAATCAGATCTGACATGGGTTGGTGTAACATTGACCATTGAGATGCTAGCAACCATTGTAGTATTCTCACATAATATCTTGCCAAGGGAACTAGAGTAATAGCTGCAGCCATGCAGCCCAGTGCTTGAAGGACTAAACAAGCAGTTAAAAGAAAGAAGGAGGACATTTTCAAAAGGGTTATAAAGTAGTGGGTAGGTTAATGACCAATAAGCAATAAAGTAGAAACTCTTTCAAAAAAGTATATATATATATATATATAAAATCAATATAGCAACTCAGCTTGAAAGCAATGACAAACATGTCTGTTATGAAGAGCAGCAAATGAGATCTGGGGTAACTAGGAGAGATGCATTGTGGGTAAAGGTTAAGCTCGATAATTTTTGGCTTTCGTGAGCTGTAGTAACAGCCAAGTCTGTTCCGAAGTTCGGAACCGAACCCTATGTCAAGAATAAAATGAAAATTGACATCAGGTATCCTCTCTAGATAAACTCAAGGTACGGCTGCTTAATGCTAAGAGTCTAAACAAGAAAGTGCACTACCTGGAAGCACTTCTCACTTCAGAAGATGCTGATGTCTGTGGAGTCACCCAGACATAGTCCAATGGCATGGAAAGCAAGCATCCCAGCCATGCAGGGTTACAATGCCTTCCATACATTCAGGCTACAAACTAAGTGAGAAAGAACCAGAGGAGGAGGTGTACCCATCTTCTTTAAGGATAAGTATACCTAGAAACTGGTCAAACTTTATGACTCTCTTGACACTCCATGTCTAATTAACTATAGGCAAAGCCCCCTACCACATCACAGCAAACCAATGGTCCCCGCATCATGAAACAGGAAAAGCATACCACATACCTAGACTTATTGGAGTCACTTGCCATACAGCCCAACACCTTACTCATGGATGATTTTAATTATCCTACAATCAAAATCTGGTGAGGTACATGCAAAAAAACCCTTTTGCATGTACTTCGCCAGACACCTGCATCAATTGGAGAGACCACTGAGGCTTCTCTCCAAGAAATTACAGGTTACAAAAACAAGTCTTATGTGGGAAGACTGAAAGTCCCGTCACTGTATTCTGTCTCTTATAGGTTGCTAATGGGTGGCCTGTGCCTAGCTTAGCTTACAGGACAGTCTCTGACCCAGCCGTGATGGAAATGCTACATATTTGAAACTCAAACTGTACGAGGTTCACTCACTCCTAGCATTTGACATGAACAGGTCATGCTGGAGAGAAAGATGCATCTCCCAGAGACTGCAATTTCTCTGTAACAATCCTCCAATGCATGTGAAACAGAACCCCTCCTTGACCCTCTTCAAATGCAACCTAGATCAATGGATGGGTGACCACAAATTCACTTCTAGGGTGGCCCCCATGCTCCTCAACAGAGGAATTTGGTATTAACTGCCATAGACCCTTACCTCTTTGAACTTCACTCACCTAACCACCAGTTGGGGCAAGTTGGTATAAATATGACTAGGCTTGTAAGGGCTCTAGGGTCGTTAGCCTATAAACCTATATTAGGATCCATTGCCTTATTTGCCATTAGATTTTTGGGATCCTTTCTTCTCAGAGAAAGATATGGAAATCTGCTTTGACACTTTTTTCTAACTAGATTTAGTCAATCTTTTCATTTTTTCAAAAAAATTGAAGCATTTAGCAGCCCTGCCTTACTGCCATCCAACCAAGCTCATCAATTGTATTTAGCCTCACTATACCTCCATTTAACTTTCTTCTTCCCTAATATATGTATAAACTGTTTTGTCTCCCTCCAAAACTGAACTGGCTACATTATCTTTTGAGTTTTTTTTTGTTGTTGTTTGATCTCAACAATTAATTCTGATTTAAATGTGTGTGTTAACCTTGAGATGGCAGTCCTTTAACCTAAGAAATAGGGAGAGCGCATTTAGAAAGGGTGGACCAGCACACTGTGGCATCCTTCTTGTGTGCATTAGAAATTAAAAACTCAGCACAGTTTAGGTTAAAAGTGTCGTAGTACTTTGTAGATTACTCCACGTCAACATTTTAAGGACAATGGTTAAGTGATACAACTATTTCACTTCATATTGGTGGTTGTTTCCTGTGCCCACTTCTAAATATTCAAAATGTATGCATTGTCTGATATTAATAACCAACATCAGTAAATGCCTGAATATTATCTGCAGGCAAAGATGTAGCCTATAGAGATATTCTGCTGTTACTTGATCCAGTTCATGACTGAATAGGATTTCAGAAAGAGTTCTCTTACATAAATTTTATTTATATCGATAGATAGGTCTACTTCAAAGGACTGACAAACCAAGACTGAATCCCAAAAGACCTTGGCCCTGAGCAGCATCCTACCATCACCCAGAATGATACCACAGTACAAGCAGAAAATTATCGATTTCAACAACTGGCTAAGTTTCTGGTCTCATTCTAAGGGGATCCAGTATCTGCCTGCCTGGGATGACATGACTGACAGACCTCGATGCTTTGCCAGAGATGGCCTGCATCTTTCACCCCTGGGCTTCCGGATACTGGCCAAGGTTCTTGCCCCCCTATAGTGCCTTTTTTAGGTGGTGTTCCAAAGACCAAATTACGACCATAACACCTACAAACAAATGCAATCTGAGGGTCATGCTGCTCAACGCTAGAAGTCTAAATCTCAAAATGCACTCACTCGATGCACAACTTAAAATGGAGAACATCGATATTTGTGCCGTAACAGAGACCTGGTTCAAGGCAGCAGAAAGCACCCCTGCACTACCAGGCTATAACTCATTCCACACCTTTCGGTCCCAGAACTTGGACTGAAGCTCCAAAGGTGGTGGTGTTTCCATATTCATAAAGGATGCGCACACCTCAAGACTGGTAGCCCAACATAACACATCTGAGAAACTTCAGGTGCAGCTAACATTGGGTAAGACAGTGATTCAGGTCGTAGCCTGCTATAGGTCCCCAAACATGTCCCAAGACCCACACTCCACATTCCTAAGCACCCTGGAGAATATTAGGGTCCAACCTAACACTCATACTGGGCGACTTCAACTTCCCCTCCATTAACTGGAAAAACTACTCATGTACCAATACACTTGCCCAACGTTTCCTGGAATTCATTAATTCCAATGCCCTGGACCAGCTCGTTCTTACCCTCACTAGAGGTAGCAACATCCTTGACCTGGTCATTACTAACATGGGCGACCGTTGCTCTACACCAATAGTCAACTCCTCTCTGATTAGATCCAACCACAAACTAACCACCTTAGAAATCCCCATACCTCACCCCCCCCCCCACAAAGGTAACCACCATGAAAAACTTCTCCAGAGCTAACTTTAGCCTCCTGAAAACAGAGGTGGCTAACTTTATGGCACCCTTGCAAATGGAGAATATTTGCATGACCGCAGAATCATACACCAATGCACTGTACAAACATGTACACAAATGCATGGATCTTGCCATACCCAATAGAACCAAAGCGCTCTCCTCCAAAAAAAGGAAACCAATCTGGTGGTCCCCTGCTATAAACAAACTCTACAACAGGAGGAGGAAATCCCAAGACTGGAAAGACTCCGTTATCAGCCTCAACAAAAAGTTGAGATCCCTCATTAAATCCTCTAAAGCTAGCTATGGAAACAGAATTGCAGCAGATAGTAAAGACAACCACAAGGCCTTTTATAGTTATGTAAAGAATCTCCATGGCAATACCCAGATTTGCTCTTAGTTACTGCACAATGATACCTCCTATACTGAGCCAACAAATATTGCCAATATACTGGCTGACAGATTCAGTTCCAACTTTACCCCTCCCCCCTCAAAGGACCAGTCACAATACCAGTAGATTGCCAGGCACCCAGTCTTATTGCTGCACAGGTTAAAACGGCACTGTCCAAAGCCAAGAATACAGCTTCTATGGGACCTGACAATATCCCTGGCTGTGTTCTACATGAACTACAGAGTGAACTGGCACCTCACCTGTGTGTCCTGTTCAATCACAGCCTCACCTCAGGCTTTGTCCCTACCGAATGGCGCACTGCTACAGTCATCCCTCTCCACAAAGCAGGAGTGACTACAGACCCTGGGAACTATCGCCCCATTAGCCTGACGAGTCTGATATGCAAAGTTATGGAATGCATCATCATGGACCTAATAAACAAGGATATAAGGAATCTCCAAACTCTGGACTCCACACAGTTTGGTTTTGTGAAGGGTAGACTATGCTTGCTCAACATCTTTGAGTCAGTCCCCAGAGCTGTGGATAAAGGCAAGGTGGTTCATACAGCCTACCTTGATCTGGTCAAGGCCTTTGATACCATTCCCTATTCAGGAATCATAGAAAACTTCACTAGCTAGGCATCAACCCCTATATCACTAGGTGGGTTGCAAACTGGCTCACAGGTAGAACCCACAGTGTCAAAGTAGCTGACTCCAAGTCAGACTGCCGACCAGTCACGAGTAGAGTCCCAGAGGGTTCGGTCCTGGGTCTTCTCCTGTTTGGTATCTACTTCTCGGAAGTCCAGGCCAACATGAAGGGACTCTGGCTGAAAATGTCTGCAGATGATTGGAAGCTGGGAGTTATTATTTACTCCCAAAGTGATGCTGACATCCTACAGAAAGGCCTCACTGACACCAACAACTAGTGTCAGAACCATGACCTTAAGCTCAATGCCAAAAAAATGTGTCATCATCCCCTTTAGGAAAAACCCGGTTCCCAATGAATTACCAGATCAATGGTAGTCCAGTGAACACAGAAGGTGTTATAAGAGATCTCGGAACACAGCTTGACAGCAACCTCTCTTTTGACCATCACATTGCCTGGCACATCTCATTACTAAGGGTTTGGCATCCAGGAAGAAAGATGTTATTGTCTCCTACTCTTCCCTTATTAGGCCAATTATTGAGTACAATGCCCCATTTGGCATGTACCTCACTAAACACCTGCAACAACTGGAGAGGCCTCAAAAGTACCTGACAGAGAGGATCCTAGGCCTTAAACATTTGTCCTACATGGACAAACTCAAAAAAACTCAACTATTGCCTGCCTCATATCACCTACTTAGAGGCGATCTCTACTTGAATTACAAAGCTATGTCTGACCCAGTTCTGTTAGAAATGCTAGATCTAAAGAAATCCCAATTCCTCCGCACCACAACCTCCAGACACCCCAACCTCATTACCATAATCAACAGAACATGCTGGAGGGACAGGTTCACAACCCAGAGACTGCCCATGCTATGGAATAACTCAAGCAGAACACCTCACTGGCCCTCTTCAAGAGAGATCTTGATGAGTGGATGGGAAATAGAAAATTCACCCCAGGGATCACTCCAGTGTCTTTAAATCGACAGAGGCACTGGGAACTAAGGTTGAGTGGCACGATGCCAGGGTAATCCTATGAGCTAGGCTTGTAAAGGCTCCAGGTTAGTAGCCTAGTACACACCTATGAACCTATAAGACTGAAAATTCAAAATACTGAACACATTTTTAATGCATGGAGCAAGCCCCCCTGCACCCCTCATGTAGGAGGTTGCAACCCCCACACCCACCGCTAACTATATATACCAATTCCAAGATCGCGCAACAGTGAATAAGGGGCAAATTCCATCATTCAGTATTTGAATTTTCAGTCTTGTGGGATTCAGTCTTTTTTTTTTTTCAGTCTTCTGAAGCAGACCCAGACAAATAGGTAAATAAATGTATACACACACACAAAATGATGGCTTTGTTTTGTTTTCTATGTTCCTAAACAACAGATGGCTTCAACAAAGTTTATTATGGTCTTTAAATGTTCAGTTACACTCATGCTTAGCATGTAACTCTCTCAATAAGATCCTAAAGAAGCTCTTAAATAATCATAATGTTCAGAATTCACATATCAAAAAATCAGCAAAATCAGAAAAAAAGAGGTCCTAAAAAATCATTAAGCATTTCTTAACCAAACTAAGCAAAAAAGTTTTAAGCTGTGAATGAAACCATCCTGTAAATAAGCATACACCACGTAAGCCACAGTGTACGAGTTTACTTATTAAACAGCAACATTTTCCTCAGCACAGTGGCATCACACACCCAGCTTTACTTATGTAAGCAAACTTAAAAGGACACAAGTAAACTATCAAAGGACTGTGCCCAGAGGCTGACTATATTAGCAACCGTCCCTGTAAAATGCTTTCTTGCAACAATCTTAATAAATGTTGAATATCTTTAATTCTGTAATTAGGACATTGTACTATACAAAGAAAATAGAGATTTAAGTTTGAAGGAGACAGCCTGACAGCAATTCAGGGCACAAATCAGGCATTTCTTGCTACCATATTAAAAGGGGTGGACAACACAGTGGTGTAGTGGTTAGTGCTGTAGCAAGAAGTTCTCTGGTCTGATTCTCGGCTGGGGTGCCTCCTATATAGAGCCTGCATGTCCTCCAGGTGCTCTGGTTTCCTCCCACATTCTAAAGATGTACAGTAGATGGACTGGAAAACCTGTACCTGCTATGGAAACAAGTGCTGAAGGGTGCTCTCTGCTCGATATGCTGAATGCACAGGAGCAAATCTGGGATATTAAAGGGGTAGAAGGGAAAACAAAAGCAACCCTGAAAGCTGATGTAGAATTCTGAAAATCCTGTCTACAAATTTTGACTGAAACAGTCATATTCTATGCATGCATTTCTGAATTTACTAGTACTGCTGATTATAGACATATTATTCTCTTATACTCATAAAAATAAATTATAATACATTTCAGCTTGCAGCAATTTCTTGCATACACACATCCTATCATATTTCTTTAGAATTACTTTAAAGACAGTCCATTTTAAAAAATCATTTTTTTGCAAAAAAATGTTTATTATTTTATAGACAAGATAAATTAAATCTTATAAAATCAAATTTTTTTTAGAAATACTGACATTTCTGTAATACGTTCTGCAGGAAACAAACCATGGAAACAATTGGGTAAAATGTTTCAGAAGTGCATCAGTTACAATGACTTATATTATACTGAAGCATTACATGTCCTATGGTGGCATACAAACATTAACATGTTCAGTAATCCCTTAAAATACCTGTTTCTTTCCAGCCCATTAGAGCAGAACTCATTTTTAATGATACAGCATAGCATTTGAAAGTACAGAACTGGAAAATTCAATAGAACTGCATTTGAACAAAGTAACTTAAAAAAAATTTAACACAACATGAAAATTATTTGTGGACCTATGAAGCACCTGGAAAAAAATCATCTTATTATTCTAGCAAATAATGAGATATTCTCTTCATTTATTTTCTGTCTTTCAGAAAAAAAAAAGTACATCTGTGTACATTTAAACAAACATTCTTGCTTTGGCAAAAGTGCAATACATATCTTTGGTCACTAATGTGCTGTCAGTTGATGGATACATGGGCTTGTTTAACAGAATATTACAGATACATGGCCACTCTCAATAATTAAGGGCGGCTGGCCCTCTACGTCTGCCCAGGTTAGTTTGTAAGGTCACAAAGATTTCTTTAAACTCTATTTCCATTTATGCCTAACTTCCCAAGTCTCCTTATATCTATTTCAACCATTCCTTGATGGGAACACCATTAACCTTGTAGACTGATGAATGACTGCAACAACCTCCAGAATAGCTTTATCAAGTAAATGACAGAAAATGCTGTTCAGATAAACTATATTTTCATTCATAAAATGCAGCAATCACAGTGATGAATGCTATTCTAACCACACTACCAGTACTTCTCATAATGGAGAGACACAGAACCCACCACCAGTATAATCACTGCTGTTTATGAGTAAAACTAACTGAAACAATATTTGGTATTAACGTATTATCGCAACCAGATTCCAAACAACTCAATAATACATACGTAGCGATTTCTCCAGTTTCTAAAAAGTTTCTAAGAGCAAGGTTTAAATTCTGTCCCTATTTTGTAAGTCAATTTTCACAAACGCGACTCATTATTTGGAAACAGAACACAAGGGATGAATGACTTTAGATTGAGCTACTCGCTACTGTTCTTTCCAGGATTCCGTATTTAAAGGCCTTTTTTTGAAAAAATGTCTGGATCTCCAGATCGTTTTCCTGTTTAGCTAAGTGAATGATACAAAAGTGCCGTAGCTGTGGTCTTTATTTTTAAGCTAAGAATTTTCAGTTTACTTATTTTAAGTCTGTGAAGCAGCCCACAAATACCTGCAAAGAGGTGTGGGTTGGTTTGTAGAAGCTTATTTAAGTTATGTAGTAATGTGTATGTCCTTAAACATGTCTACCTGTATGTGGAAAATCGCAAGAAAATTACTACATGTAGAAGGAGCACGGGCAAACAAACGTTAAAGAAATCTTTTCTGTTGTTACTGGCAAGCTGCTACGGTATGCCTTAATGACAGCTTGCATTCAATTACAGCGCTAAAGGACGCTACCTAGGTTAATGAATTTTGTCACTATTCCTGCTCCTGTTTCAGAACCAAACTGATACAATACTAAGTTGGAGTTTACACACCCCTTTTCATTGCAACAGAAAGTAATTTTGCTTTAACATTACGACTTGCAGCAACTTCAAAATGTGGTTGCAATAATACGCAAGTACCCAATATTTTTTTCCTGAAGTAAGCTGCAGTTTAAGCTCCTTACTGAGATATAAAAGCTACAATGTAACTTGGCTTCCCCTTAAACCCAAAAGGCATTCACCACTCATCCATTCTGCAAAGGCATTCTTCCTCACATTTCCTCTTAATCATTCTCTAACTACATCCCCTGCCCTCTCATCCTGAAACTACATTTCTAACAAAAAATACAAGCTTCCTAATATCCCTGCACTTCTCTTTCATAGCTCCACCAATCTTCTACTCATATACATATTCAAACAATTCCATTTTCTGTATCATATAATAATAACAAAACAATGTGCATTTAACTATCAAACACAGATGAGAATACTGTTGTACAAATATTACAAGTACTTTCTTTCTTAATGTGTACCACTAAATCAATTGCATATGTGCTAGTATGAAAAGATGAAATGGTAATCCATTAGCTGTCTGAACTGAGAGTTGCAGAAGTGGTGTTGACTCAAGTCTACAACCAAGCAATGTGATAAAACATGGTGAAGCAGAGAACTGTAAAAAACAACAATACAAACAAGCAAAATGATCTCTGCAACGCTAATAAAGTCATTTTCAGCACTGCAGAGTTTGTTTTGTTTGTTTGGTTGTTGACTCAAGTCTACTCAGTAAGAAGAATAAAGCTGTGTGTGTGCAGGCGTGCAGTATGCTTTTGTGTGCATTATGTGCATGTGTGAAAATGTATACAAGCAATTGTGTTTGTGTGGGCACACACAAGCTTGTGGGCGAGTGACTGTCTGGCTATTACGAGATTGCCAGAATGAGTGAAATGTTCATCATCCCCTAGGTGCAGCAACCTCAGCATTGATTACATTAAGTAAGGAATGCAAGGTAAACAGCCACCTGCACGGGAGAAATGCAACCCCATCCTATAACGTTTCTTTTTTTATTGGAACAGTTCTTGCGATATAATTCTGTGTAAAACTAAAATGAAAATGCTACTGCAAATGAGATGCTGCTTTGCACTTCTCCCATCAAAATGCAGAACAGATAATTTATGCAAAACACTCAACACTCTGCTTACTATACTGTCTTCAAGAGTTGATACTAGTACAGTGTACATTGAGCCTGTTGATACTACAGACTACATTTGTACTTGCATACTACTTTCAGGCTTTACACCATTCTGCATGTGAAACTCAACTACCTACTAAGGAAGGCACGTTTGCTGATAAATTGAACAAATTACTTACCACCCTCATTTTAATTTGCTAACCACCTATTTTCCTCCTCACACTGTCCCTGCCGCGAAGCCCGTCTTACAGATTCTAAGCAAACAGTGATTACATATAGCCATCTGAAAATCTGTGTGACGCCTGACTGCAAAACAAACTGGAAACTACTGCTATATGCAGCATGCACAAACTAGGCACAGATGGGCCATGCACTTAATGTGGAAACTGTAACATGCTATGAAATACCTGTGCTTCAGCCCCCAAAAATGGTTCAAATTAAACAGTTCTAAACAGACAACTGACAACTTGAACTTCCAAACTCATAAGTCAGTTAGTAGACTACAAGGACAAATGGTATGAAACTGGTCAGCAAATGGTATGACATCTAAGACTCTGTGTCCAGCTGCACACCTTGTCCAGTTGTCATCTAAAACTGCTTCCATGTTGCACTGCATCTCAGCGTTGCTCTATTGTGGAACCTGTCAATCGATAGCATGTTATGCAAATGCAGATTCTACGACGACACGTCAGCAAAAACACTTTAAGCAACAGCGGAGTATTCTCTTTTATCCACTATTGTGTGACCTTAGAGTACATATATTTGGGTGCAAAGGTGATCACCTCACTTGAAGCGAGACAGAGCTTACCCCCCCCCCACCCAAAAAAAAAGCCTTACCCAAGGTTTGCTGAAAATCTTTGACAACTATTTTTTTTCTACAGCATGTTGTCCATCTATTGACATTAACTCATTGCTATACCAATTACTGTAATCAATACCCATCTTCCATGTTATCTGGACATTAATCAAAACCACGAGTAGCAACAATCTGCAGAAAATGTAGAATGGACATAAAACAGAAAAGTCAAGAATAGGCACTTATACAAATATCTGTACTGCAACCCCTTAAGTAAAACCATTAGCCCAGTCTTCACCTTTCCGTTACACCTACAGAGCGTGTTTACACATACTGCCACACTGAGCAGTCCATGCAACAGACTGAAGTTGTAGCATGTTTCTGTTGGGTGGGAAGGTGAACACTTCCAAGAAATATTTATGCATGGAGCTTGCAGTATGTACTGACCAAGACGTTATAATCTAACTCACACTAAAAGAAAGTACATGCATCATTCTAAAAATGCATTTGTCTGTTCTCTGAATCTGCCGTGAGATATACATGCATGCAAAAACTACAAGTTACGCAACCACAAAAAAAAGGTTTATTTCACTATTCAACTGTATGTGTTTAGCATGCATGGGGGGAAAAGGCTGAAGATCAGTGTTACTGATCCTGAATATTTTTAAGGTCTGCAAATTCAGGTTATGTGTAGATATTCAAAAAGAAGGCTTTAATATTTCTGTCTACCCTCTTGAAGCAACTCTGATAAATTGCACATTCTCTACAAATAATAACATGAAAACTGGTTATTAACTGCCAGCTGGGTCTGAAGGAAAGGTAGTGCCTTACCATATCCTTGTTTTTCTTTCTACTGAAAAACAGCTCTATCAACAAAGCTTGTTCCCTACAAAGACAAAATATTCCTTATGTTATCTTCAAACATGATAGCACTATTCCAACTGGCAGTGATGCAAGTCTGCAAAAATGCAGTAATTTCTGAGAGAGTTATTTTTATTGCCGTGTGGTAGATCAAAGAAACAAAGTGAAAGAAAAATGTGAACATGCATGTTAAATGGCAGCTTACAGCCTTCAGTGCATCAGCCTGGAATATGATATCCTTCAATAAGCTGTCCCAAAGATCAAAACAAGGAAAGTTGAAGTTTTTACTGACAGGACCCAAAGAGATGACGCTATTTCTTTAAAGCAATGTTCCAATATAAAAATAAAGTGCTAATCTTCTCCATTATATGGAATAATTTCAATATTTTTGTGAATAAAAATACAATAAACCTGATACTGTGTCAACACAGCATAGCTTAAATAATTGTTTCTGGTACAATATTGAACAACTACAGTATAAAGTCAACATTTTTTTTCTTTTTGCAACATTTTTGCATAGAATATCTGGCAAACTTCCCATTGTGCTTGGCATTCTAAAAGAAATAATACCACCACTTGTAAAGCTTGCACAGAAAATTACAACAGTTGGTTTAAAACTGGAAAAAAGAATGCAAACAAGTTTTCAATGATCATAAAAAGAAACTATTGTTAACATGCCTGAGAAGTGACTCTTATGAAAATATTTACCATCCCTGTAAATTAAAACAAACATTCTCAAACTTGCAAAACCACAGATGGCTGCCAAAAGTAGAAAGGCTTTGTAATAACAGCTCTGTAATGAAAGGCATTCATTGCACCCCTACATATAATAAAACATGAAACATTTCAAGCCATCTTGTAGTGAATTCTGGTTATGGCATGCAAATTTATTGCCAGTTTCAGTTTCTACAGTTATGAAACATTAAGGCTGGGTGCACCACTGTATGCATGACTATACGTATGTCCATGTCTTTTTATGCAAAGTGTAGTGTAGGTATGTAAATCATAGAAACTCCAGTAAATACTTGTCACTTCATGTAGTACCTCTGTAGTGTTTAAAAAGCTGATGTAATCCTGGGGAAAATAAGTGGAAATGCATTAAGAAATTATACTAAAAGGGGATCATCCACTTTTTCCAACTTATCTGAGCAACAACAAACAGACCTGAGTATTACTGGAATATCAAGTCTAAAGAAATGCAGAAGACACTGCTGTGATCAACAATAATCTTTTCCCCTTACCGATCTAAGTTATTCCCTTCTTTCTAGATTAGGTATATACACTGCATGCCTATCAGTGTATCAATTTTCATTTTCTTTTCCAGTCTCTTGTCACACTTTCTTTCACTCTCCTATGCATACGTATACTCCCTGTACAGCTTACCTACTTTTCTTTTCCCTTCCCCTTTTTATCTTTCTCTCTCACTCTCTTGTACATATCATTGAGCTATTCTGATCAAATATCATAAGAAAACAGGGCCCGCGTTCGCTGCCTTCCACTAATGGTAATGTACTTTAGAATACCATTAGTTTGTGACTCTCTGCTCATTAGAACCAAATTCTCTTCACGTTAAACTGTGTAGATTTACACAAAAACAGGATACTAAAAATCTGCTTTCCATCTGTTTATGTAGCTTATTACAACAGCTTCATGCTTCTGGCATGTCAGTTATCACACACCAAAAACTAGGGTGTGGTTTCACTACAGTTAAGTTCTAAATGCTGGTCTAATCAAAGTAAAGAAAGTATCTTGTGTGTGTGTGTGTGTGTGTACATATATATTTTATATACATACACATACTAGTAAACTTTACTTTTGTTCAGCTGTCCTTATGGGTGGTTACATTTAGATCCTAGCTGTTCCTTTAATCATCTGTAGCCCTTCCCAGCTTATTATCAGTTCAGCCCTTTGGACAGAAATGGCTACCTTTGCTTCAGTTAGTAACTTCCTGGATGGTTTGTTACGCAAGAGTTAATGAGATCAGAATGTTGGCAATGTAGCAAAGGTACAAATGCACCACATATGCCAGCTATTGAGCAAGGTGAAAGTTTACACATTACATTTAATAACATAAGTATCCAAATTAACAAAAGGAAATACAGCTGCCTGCTTTAAAATATTGACATCTGTTTAGCAGCATGGTGGCTCTTCATGTTCAGTGGACAAAATTAATATTTTGAGTAGCTACAAAGACTTAATAATCTAGGAATTACAAAAACATACTAAATTAAAAGTATGAGTTTCCCCTGGATGACGCAATGCTTTTTAAACTATTACAAGATTTACACTATCCCTTATAAATATCTACAGCAGTACAACATGAAATGGCATTTTGAGGACAGACTGCTAAAATTCCAGTTTTAGGGTTATAAGAAAAAAAATAAATATTACGTGTATAAAAAGAATTGCACTGACTGAATTTTAAGTTTATTAAATATGTGAGATTTTCAATACAAATAGGCAACCAAATAAAACTACTAATGAGAACGCGGAGTACTTATGAAACACATACTATAAGTGGAATCACTTCCACTCTTTTATATGTCAGAGAAGGTTTGTTTCTTTTATCATTTCATTTCTGTCTTGAAGGGTTCTTAAGATGTTAGCATGTGATGCAGCCAGGCACAAATCTACAACACAACCAGTAGGCTTATTCTCCTAAAGTAAACATACCAATGGTATTTTTAAGGCACTCATAAATAATATGAAAGCGGAGACAGACAAGCTGTAAAGAAAATACAAGTATGTATTAATGTGACAGTAACAGCCCACTGTAATCATATCTTAACCTACAGGCAGTTTTCAGACTGGCAGCAAAGTGATGGCATCACAAGTCAACTATACAGAAGGGTCATGTTTAACAAGGGTTTGAGCTGCAGACCCCTGGTGAGAACAACCATCCTGTCCAGCGAACTCTCTGTTGACATTCTTGTGAACGTTATTGTTTCCTATTAAGATGTGCACATCTTTCCATGCATGCAGAAGATGTAAGGATACAGTGTCTAAAGTGTTTCTGTCAAAGCCAGCTAACAAATTGACAGGTGATGCTTCTTTCACAGACTTTGGCACTGTCACTATATCTGGAATGGTACTGCTCCCAAGAAACAAATGCATGAGACATTGCTTTTGTAAGGAATCTTTTAAAAATTCAATTAGGTCTCCAATCCTGTCCAACAAGAATTTGTCATCCCAGCTCTCCAGATTCCCTTGTAACAGTAAATGAAAGAGGGCTGTCTTCAAGATGTAGGAAGATAAAATGGCCCTCCACTGGGTACCACACTTCTTATCAAACTCGCTGCTCTTAAGATCACGAAGTGCTTTTACAATTTGGAGACACTTTAGGTGGCAGGAGTTGTCTGGAGCCAGTGTTTTTAGCCAGCTCAGTAGTTTCTGTTCTTGTTTAGAAAAATTGGCAGACCAGAAGATTTCCGCTTTTAGGTACGGACCCAAATTAGTTCTCCCCCAGGGCTGCGCTATCAAGAAAACGGAGTCTCCTACATGTATGGCTGGGATAAGTCGAACTGACATGGAGATGTGGCAGCACACGTAATCAGATTTAGGCAGGATTTTTAAAATTAGTTTGTCCTCCACAACAGACAATGTAATGTGGCACCTTTCCTCGAACCGGTACCGAATCACGTTTAGACAGCGCTGCATTTTGGAGTAAAACCACTTAAGTACGAGCGCTGAGGATAGGTGTCGGGGGGCCCTATCCATCTCCATGCAGAAGCTATCACTGAAGTTCTTATACTGTCGGCCCCACTCTGATCTCTTGGGGGCCCTTAGTTTACACAGCGCGTTGCCACGAAACCAAGCCGGAAGTCCCATATCATGGAGGCCAAAATCAATCTGCAGCTGCAGGGTGGGTGGCAGCTTCAGGGGGATAAGTATGTCAAATGAATTGGGACTGTTGATTTTGTGCTGCTCATAGGCGCTGCCAATCTGCACAAAATCTCCCCGGAAGGTGACTGTCGCATCCTGGTGCTCTGTCCTCCCTACCTTCACCAACTCGCTCACAATCTTGTTTACGTGTGCTTTGCTGTGTCCCAGGACGTGTGGGGACAGCCGGATCTGATGATCATAGTAGTTCTGTAACAAACTTAACTTTTGTTCTGCGCTCAGTTCTTCTCTTATTTCAGGCACAGGAGGGACTTTTACATCCGCATCTGCTGCTATTAGCAGCTGTCGGGGCTCTTCCTCCTGAGAAATAAAGTACTTAATAAGGAAGTAACAAACTAGAAAGACCAAAGAAAACTTAAAAAGGGGGAATGAACCGGTTTCATCATCCGACTCGTTGCAGTCTTCTTGCCCCGAGCAATCTTGCCGTCGTTTCAAGGCGTGATAAAGGCACAGTACAGCTGTACAAAGGCAGGTCACCAAAGGCCAAAAAACTCTGAGGTTGAGTGAATAAGTTGACATCCTGTTGCATCGTGGCGAAGCAGCATCGCCCCATTCTAATCAGCCTTCACCAAGAGGATAACCGTTTTCCCGCGCGCCCGAGACACAACACTGACGAACAATCTTGGTGTTAAAGTAAGGGTTGGTCCAGCCGGGGGATCCAAGTTTCTTATTACAGAGCTGCCCAAAGGGAAAACTTCTCACAAGGACCGTTATTCACTTCTTCTGGGCTTCCTCTTCCGAGGGAAAGAGAGAGCGTCACTTTTTCTGTGAGCTCAGAGGAAATACCGGTGCGTCAAAACAAGAGTTGTAGCTACATAAATGTTAAGGGTAAAAATGACAGAATATTTTAAACGCATTCGAACTAACTGACAAATTAAGTAAACACTGCCCGGAAACTGGAACACATCTGGTTACCACGCTTAAACGGTTTAAACAAAGCTTTGGTCTAACAATTAAACTTTGCGGTATGATTGGTCTCCTTTTAAGTTCATTTTTTATGGTTGCTACCCACTACTGTACAGCACTATAAATAGTACTGCTTTCTTTTTTGTTTGTGTTAGTAAAAAGTCTCAATAAAAGTTATAGTAAAAAAAAACTGTCGAGCCTAGATTCCATGTCATAAAGTTTATTTTACGGCTATGTTTCCTTCGCTGAATTTGCATCTTCCATTGTGTCCATTTATGCGCATCAGACCCTGCTGGCCAAAATTTCCTCTATATGTATCCCATTCCCTGATATCCATATTTTTTCATCTAGGCTTTTTTGGAGGGGGGGGGGTGATTATTAAATACAATAATGAAACTAACTTGTCCAGTATTGTAAAGAAGTACCGTGAAAGGCGTAATTGTGATTTGCATTGATTTTTTTTCCACTGGCTTTTAAGGACACTTACTAGATTACTTTTCTTTGCATTTGTATTATACCTGGGATATTTTATTTATTTTGAATGTCAGGGAGTGGGAAACAATTTGATTGGTTAGGGGTTAAGAGGTTTCTTTATATTTTAAAGGGGTGTAAATTACAGTTTAGTTAATTTGCAGTATCGCAGACAATCATTGCAGTCTGGGAAATGTTTACTATTACACACTTTCACAAAGCACGATAAACTGGATTCTAGGGTTGTCACCTTTTCAAATGCCCAAAGTGGGAAAATTTTTTTGTAGAAACATGAAGTTTTGCAGGAGGAAAGATTCCCACAGCCAGTGCAAAAAAATTCACCCCCCCCCAAAAAAAAAAAAACTCGTTCTTGAAGCATTTGAGTTGCTTATGCTATTTCATGTAACATTTAGGTGTCTCAGATACAAATTAACTGATCTGATGTAAATCTTTGTTCATTCATTACTATTAGGACTTCGGTTCCGTCCTTTGAACCGATACAGCCAAGCTCGCGCCAGCCAAAAACTCTCAGCTAAGACCTTATCTCGTTTGCCGCATTCCTAATCAGACGTGGTAGCCATCTCTGTCAAAGCTAAGTAGAAAATTGTCATTTTTAAGATAGTTCCTCTTCAAAAATTTTTAGTCAATTTAGCCATTTCTCACTGTCGCATATAACCTAATTCTATTCCCTACCCTTTACCTTGGTAATTTAATTTCTATCATTATTGGTACTGTTCCTCTCTCCTGCCTTTGACAGGCCCTTCCTTACCACTTGTGGTATTTTCTAAATACCATTGTTGGTATTCTCTCACCTTTTTCTCTCCCTTAATTTGTTTTTTTTTCTGTGGGATAGCCTTGTTGCCTTACTATGTCAGACAAAGCTAAGTTGGGGTTTAAAACAATGTGACCAGTGTGGGTGTAAGATGTCTAACTCAGATACACATGCTCGTTGTGTCTACTGTTTGGGCGTGGATCATATTAAAGCTGACTGTGACATTTGTGCTAGTTTTAGTAATCGTACACTAGCAGAACATAAAAATAAGCATATTTTAAAAGGTTTAATCAAGACACCTTTTTCGGAGGCTCTATCTGGGTCGGAGGTCTCACCCCCTCCAAAGACCAAAAAACATAAGGAAAAATGGAGTCACTCGGTTCCTGCATCTCTGTCAGTTATGGTACCGAGTCAGCTTTGTGCTTCGCCAGCGCAGACCTCTTCGGCACCAGGCTCTGTATCTTCTCCCTCGATGCCATCCATGATATTCACCCCTATTTCGGTTCCAACCTCAGCACCACTGACTTCGGTGCTGTCCTTGGTTCCGACATTGGCTCCTATGACTGTACCTGCCTCGGCACCATCCCCGCCCATGGTGCCGACAGTTTCTTTGGCTCCATCGGCTCTGAAACTCGAATATCTGCCAAGGACAAGATACTCTCCAACTTATGACCCTTTTTTGGGGCAGAGGTTTAGCCTTTTTCTAGAAAGACCTGATTCTCCTTCAGCAGCCTCCTTTAGATCCACTAGGAGTTTTTCTGAATTAGATCTAGTGCACGTTGTGGACCAGCTTCTGGCAGCTAGGGGATTGCCCATTCCAGACCTTCCTTCCCTCTTGGCTAGGAATCTTTTACGACATCTTCCCCTGTTTATCCTCCTCCCGTCTCTACCCAGATCCCAGAGATCTTGGTACTGATGTTCACTCTGGTGCATACTGTCTCAGCTCCGACAACAGTTTTTCCCCTGTCAGCACCAACCAACCACCCTTACTGCATCGGCTCAGGTGGAGATGATGCTCTTTTGGAGCAGTGCTTGGACCGTCCATACCTTGGTACCTAGCCCGGCTCCTATTTTCTCACTGGTGCCGTCTATGTCCATGGCTCCAACGGCTTCCAGTCCTCTCAGAGCTCCTCACCTGGAGGTGGGGTCCTCAGGGCAGGGTGTGACCCCAGTTCCAAGGTTGTCCTTCCCGGTTCCGGGCTCCCATCCCTCCTTGGGCGGACCTGCTGTCCAGGTGATGAAGAGGGTCCTTGACTCCGCAGGCTCGCAGTCAGCACCAATGACATCAGTATCAACCCCCCCCCCAGCATGCACCTCTCCCAACCCTCTATTTCGGGACTCCAGGCACGGGATTTGCAAGACCCCCCCCCCTTTGAAGGAAACCCCTTCCTCAGAGTCCTCCTTAGAAGATCCCACTGGGGAGCCACCTCAGAAGAAACGGTGCAAGAGGAAGCACCTTGATTCCCCAGAGGAATCCATCACCGAAGACACTGATTGTGATGAGGGGGAAGGGTCCCCACGGTCTCCCCCAGACGACGTCTCATTCGGAGACATTCTCAAAATCCTCAAGCAGCGGGGAGACTGGAAGTCCTATAACCTTTCTTCTAAGGAATCAGTGTTCTTGCAGGCCTTGCATGCCCAGCCATCTACTTCCTGGGTGACCCCACTGGCAGATGATCTTGTTAAGCTCATTGTGCAGCGTGCCTGGAAGGCCCAGACAATGTAGAACCTGTCCCCTGGAGGCCAGACAAAATTTTATCTACACCTGAAGACCAGCCCCACTGGTCCAAACAGTTGACAGTTGATTCTATGGTCATGGCAGCAGCCACCAAGAGGGAACTGGCAGAAGATAGTTCCACTGCCCATCCTCTGAACAGGGAATCCCGGACCATGGACAGACTAGGGAAGCAGAACTATGCTTCAGCAACCTTCGCCATTCAGTCACTGAACTATCTGGCCCACTTTACTCTCCTCCAAAGAGACCTCATTTTCAAAATATCTTCCTCTTTGGTGGGGGTACTGCCTGATGAGGTGCGTGACACTGTCGCCTCGCAGCTAGTGACCCTTGAATCCATCTCCAACTCTTCAATGCATTTGATATCTCACACCACCGAGGGGGCAGCTCGAGCTGCTGCATCAGGCATTGTCATGAGAAGTAATGCTTGGATGTGGTTGTGTAACTTAGCAGACCCCTTTAAATCTTCCTTCGTCAATGCACCTGTCGACGAATCTGCACTTTTTGGACCCAAAGTATGAGACACACTTGCACGTAGTGAGAAACACAGAAAGACTATGTCTGCTGTGGGCATATGCGTTTCTAACCCCCAGAGGTCCTACTCCAGGAACCAGAAGGGAGGAAAAATGTGGTTCAAGAAATCCCAAGGATCTTTTTGTGACACCCGTGGTGAACGATCCCCCCGGGGCAGAGGGGGCAACTCATGTGGAAGATGCCCCTTTCAGGGTAGTGGGGGTCCACATAACCAGGGCGTTAGAGATTCTTTCTCTGGCAGACCATACCAGCGCTCCTGAGCAACAGCCCGATTGCTTTCCTCTGGAAGCAGTCGGGGGTCATTTTTCTCTGCACCTACCAGCCTGGCATCTTATTACTATCGCTGTTTGGGTGCAGAGAATAATATCCAGAGGCTACCAAATACCATTCGATTTAATTCCCAGACCCGTCAAATGAATCCCCAATGTACCACCCAATCACAGGAAATTAGCAGCCTTAGAAATAGAAAAGCTGCTAAGAAAAAGAGTCATTCAACCAGTCCCACCAGACCAGACAGGATCCGGGTTTTACTTGAGGTTCTTTTTAGTGCCAGAAAAGACAGGGGACTGGAGACCAATCCTGGATCTCATTCTATTGAACAAATTTATCAAACCTCAAAAATTCCGGATGGTCACGGTACAGTCCATTCTTCCCTTCCTAGGGAGGGACAAGTGGATGTGCTCTATAAACTTCCAGGGCTCATACTACCACATAAAGACGGACCACCACTTCCGGAGGTTTCTCCACTTCTGGCTGGGAGCCAATCACTACCAGTTCAGGGCACTGCCATTCAGTCTCTTGACAGCCCCCCCCCCCGAGTGTTCACCAAATATATGGCAGTTGTGGTAGCTCATCTTCGACAAGGATTCCAGGTGTTTCCGTATTTAGATGATTGTCTCCTTACCGCTCGAACCAGGAATCACCTAGTCTGCAGCCTCTCTTACACTCAAGGTCTCGTTCTCCACTTGGGGATTATAATCAACCAGGACAAATCTCAAATGTCCCCAATGAAGACACTGGGATTTATTGGAGTGGTCTTCGACACAACATCTTGTCAAGCCTCTTTCCCCCCTCACAAGCTTTCGAAAATAAGACACCAAATCCAAGACCTTCTTCCTCAGACCTATGTACCAGCATGTCCTGTACTGCAACTCTTAGGCTCCATGGCAGCTGCCATTATGTTAGTACCACTGGCAAGGCTGCACATGAGAATCCTGCAGTGGCTCCTTTCAGCACAATGGTTGTTTCTAACTCACCCACTTGACTACAAGATATGTCTTACAAACTGTTGCAAGGAAGAAATGCTATGGTGGATGAAGCCACAAACAAATCTTTGGTGTCGACCATTCTGTCTTCCCCAGCTCACGACCACAGTGACTACAGACGCTTCCCTGTTAGGGTGGGGGGGGGGCATTTCCAGAGAAAGGCAGTTCAAGGCATCTGGTCCCCCATGGAGGCCAATTTGCACATAATTGTCCTGGAACTGAGGGCAGTTCTCTTAGCTTTGCAAGCGTTCCATGCATCCCTACTCTCTGGGACCATTGCAATTCAGTCAGACAACATGTTAGTCGTCTGGTATATCAACAAGGAAGGCAGAACCAGGTCTTACTCCCTCTGTCAGGAAGCCATGAGGATTTGGCACTGGGCGATAGCTTCCAACCGCTTTCTTATAGCAACGCACATTCCCAGGAGTTCCAACCTTATTGCAGACAATCTGAGCAGGAACATCCTGATGCCTCATGAGTGGCCCCTCAACCCTGTAACAGCAGATCGGATCTTCCAACGCTGGGGCAAGCCTTGCTGTGATCTGTTTGCTTCCCCCATAAACTACAAATGCAGAAGATACTTTGCCCTGATCCCCCACAGGGGGAACCCCCGAGGGATGCTCTATCACGATTGGCCCCCAGGTCTTCTGTATGCCTTTCCCCCGTTTACCCTCATTCCAAAATTTCTTCAGAAAGCTCAGAGGTTGAGAAGCAAAATGATCCTCATTGCCCCCTACTGGCCCCGTCAAGTCTGGTTCCCATTTCTTTGGCCTCATCTGATTCACAGCCCGTGGATCCTGGATCATTCCCAAGTCCTGTTATCTCATCCTCTGGGACTGATTCATCCAAACCTCTATAGTCTCAAGCTCACAGCTTGGCTCCTCCACTTCCAATGATTGCCAGGCTGCCTGACATCCCATTTCCTGTTCGTGAAATTCTTCTGGCTTCACACAAACCTTCCACCAGGAAAGTTTATTCTAGTAAATGGACTAGGTTCTTTATTTGGAACAAAGATCAGAACTTAGACCCTTTCTCTGTGCCACTGGTCACCAAAGCCATAGATGAGGGTAAGGTGGTTCAAACAGCCTATCTAGATCTCACCAAGGCTTTTGATACCATCCCCCACTCTAGAATTATAGATAAACTCACTAATCTAGGTATAAATCCCTATGTCACAAGATGGTTTGCCAAATGGCTCATGGACAGAACTCACACTGTGAAAGTAGCAGACTCCAAATCCGACTTCAGACCAGTGACAAGTGGAGTACCACAGGTTCAGTCCTGGGTCCTCTCCTGTTTGGTATCTACTTCTCTGAAGTACAGGCTAACACAGAAGGTCTTTGGCTAATGAAGTTTGCAAATGACTGCAAATTGGGAGCCATAATCAAATTCCTAATGATGTGGACATCCTACAAAAGGGCCTCACTGAGACAGATGTCTGGTGTCAAAGCAATGGCCTGAAGCTCAATGCCAAAAAATGCATTGTAATCCCCTTTGTTAAAAACTCTGTACCTATGAACTACCACATAGGTGGTAGTCTACTTAACACTGAAAGTGTGATAAGAGACCATGGGACACAAGTGGACAGTAGTCTCTCCTTTGATAATCATATTGCCACAGTGGTCAAGAAATTCTTCTATGTGGCACACCTCATCACAAAAGGTTTCTCATCTAAAAAAAAAAGAGGTAATTGTTCCCCTCTGCTCATCACTCATTAGACCCATTATAGCGTACAGCGCCCCTTTTGGTATGTACCTCACAAGACATCTACAACAACAGGAGAGGCCACAGAAATACCTCACAAAGAGAATTACTGGCCTGAAACAGATACCCTACGCAGACCATCTCAAAAAACTCCAGCTTTACTCCGTCGCATATCACCTACTCAGAGGCGATCTCTGCCTAACATACAAAGCTATGTCAAACCCAGAGTTGTTGGACATGCTCCACTTAAAGAAATACCAATCCCTCCGCTGTAGGGACCTAAACCTTGTTACCACAATAAACAGAACATGCTGGAGGGATAGATTCCTGTCCCAGAGACTTCCCATACTCTGGAAAAGACTACCTATCTATGTCAAACAGAGCTCCTCATTAGCACTCTTCAAGAAAAATCTTGATGATTGGATGGGAAATAGGAAATTCACCCCAGGGATCACTTCTGTGGCTCTGCTCGATAGGGGCACAGGAAAATAATTGTCTTGGGTGACGAAAGCTAGGGTACCTTTTTCGTTAGGCGTATATAGCCCCTATGGCCAATAGCCTAGTACCTACCTATGAACCTATGCCTATTCAAAAGATCCTACAATACCTGACTACTGTTTTACATGCAGGAGCCTCAGCATCGACGACCACTGTACATTTAGCAGCTATCGCCAAATTTCATAATGGACTTGATAATTCTTCGATTATGTCACACCGCCTATGAAAGACATTTTTGAAAGGAGTGTTACATGTTAAACCTCAGGTCAAGCCTCCCTTAGAACCCTGGGACTTGACTTTGGTACTTCAGTCTCTCACAGGTCATCCTTTCGAGCCCTTTGATTCATGTGATTTAAAATTTTTGTCATAGAAAACCTTACTTCTAGTAGCACTTACCTCAGCAAGAAGAGTATCTGAGCTGCAGGCCTTGAGTGTCAAGAGACCTTACTTGATCTTTCAAATGGATAGGGTGTCCGTTCGTACTGACCCTTCTTTCTTGCCCAAGGTCATTTCTGGATTTTCTATTAACCAATCTATTTACCTGCCGTTTTTTTTCCCTCAGAATTCTAATAGAGGGGAGTACCTTTTGCACACCCTTGATGTGCATCGGCAGCTTCGTTATTATTTGGACAGGACTAAATCTTTCGGCAAAACAGATCGTTTGTGGCCTTTGTTGGACCCAGATTGGGTAAACCTGTTTCCAAAGGGACTTTATCCTCCTGGCTTAGAAACGTCATTACCTGTATCTACCAACAGAATAAGCTATCCTTACTTTCCAGAATAAAGGCTCATTCTACCAAATCTATGGCTACTTCTGCAGCATTTCATTCCAGAGCCTGTATGGATGATATCTGCGCAGCAGCCACTTGGGCAAGACCTCATACCTTTATCTCTCATTACAAATTGGATTTGGCCTCCAGGGGACGAGCATTTTTTGGTTCTATGGTGCTCAGGAATATCCTTCCTTAGGGCCACCCAGGACTCAAGTAGCTGGGGACTCATTCCTAATAGTAATTAATGAACAAAGATTTACAACATCAGTTAATGAAGTTATGTCTTACAATAATGTTCCATCTGTGTTGTAGATCTTTGTTCATTCATTACTTCCCGCCCTCCTTCCCCCTGCCTGGATTCCTGGTGGACTTTATGAACTCCTGGTTAAGGTATTTGCTTAGACAGAGTCTTCTACTATTTTTCTATTACTACGTCAATTATGTAGGGGCGAGCAAACTCAATCTGGAGTAACTAGGAGAGGGGCATTATGGGTAGGTCGTAGCTGAGAGTATTCGGCTGGAGCGAGCTTGGAAATGGCGTATTGATTCCGAAAATGGAACCGATGTCCTAATAGTAACGAATGAACAAAGATCTACAACACAGATGGAACATTATGGTAAGACATAATTTCTTTTTTTATAATATTTTTTATTCTAAAATCTCAGGGCACTTGCCATTTTTTAGCAGTACACAACTGCCCAAAGAGGAACTGCCCCTAGCAAACAAGGACAGATGGTAACCCTACGTGGATTCCTTTTCCAGGTTCAGAATAGCCTTTGCTAGAACCGTTCTCCAAGTGCTCCTGGAGTCTTAACTTATCGGCCTCCTCCCTTTATTACTTTTCTAAGTTATGGTAATTCATGCATATAACTTAGGCTACATTGACAGTGGTATATGACTGAACATACTACAGTTGTGTAAGTAAATTTACCATAATAGTTGATGTTTTAATAGATCACTGTTGCAGTAGACCCCCCCCTCCATCCAGTCCTGTTTTTTGCTTATTTTCACTTTTGTGTTGCCAGGTTTTGGATGTTTCACCCTTATGTACACAGTTTACAGTTTTGTTTCTTAACATTGTTCTGCCAGGCCTCTTGCCGCCCGCCTGGGTAAAAAATTCTGTGAAACTTTCTGTTCTCCATCTCTATTTATATGGACCTCTGCTCAAGCTCTTGACAGTTAGGGTATGGTAGAAGGTGCCCTTTAGCTTTAAAAGCTGGCTAGTCCTCAGAAGTAGGACCCATTTAACTTAGGCTACTGCAGCAGTAATGTGTTAGAACATCAAATGCTAATGATAAGATTACTTACACAACTGTATTTTTTCTGGTCTTACAGCTCTTCGATCTTCTTTCCATCAAGACAGAGAGTATCAGATAGACACCAGGAAGAATTTGAAGGCCTGGTTAATCTCCTGCTTCCTCTTCTTCCTCTGAACCATCCCTACTGGGGAAGTGGGGGGGGTGGGAGTGTTCATACAACACGTTGACTACCCCTTGAAGTTCCCAACATCGAATAGGGATGACAAAGATCTATGTAATTCCCCAAACTATCATTAAAGGACCGTAAATTTGGAGCTATCCTAAAAATGATACAAAAATGAAGGATAGTCCACAGATTCTTCCCCTCACCCCTATCTCCAGAAGAGGTCTTGCAGGAGGCATTCTGATCTCCTTGATGGTTCTTCCATCAGATAAGATGATGTTTCTTGTCATCAGAAAGGTCTGCAACATCTTCTAAGTTTTGGAATATTTGGGAGAAGAATTTAGTCAATCACAGCATCAGCCTTCCAGAATGATTCTACTCCAGAGAACCCCACACCGCATCTACCTGACAGAAAGTCCTGAACTTTGGACTGCTTTATGGAGTGAGTGTATGCATCCTCCACATTCTTTTTCTTAACAAGAAACATCTTTATTGAATTATCACATGAAATACGCAGTCATACATGTATATAAATGTAAACAAATCATATTGACATATTTTCAGTTGCAAACATTATACACCAGTTATAATCTGTACAGTCAGTGGCGGTCAAACATTACATAGCTCATTCAATTCCTGCCTTCCCTTAAACCTCATTCCTTCTCCAAAGCATTCTGCATGTATTGTTCCCACAATTCCCATTTTCTATGTAATTTGCTCCTACCCTTTCCTAAAAATTCTACTTCCAGTTCTTTTATTTCTGTTACTATATTCACTACAAGCGCAGTTGATTTAGACTTTGATTTCCATTTTCTAGTAACTGCTTCTTTTGGTAGCCACCCAAATTAAACTTAGCAAGGCCTTAGCATCTAGGCAATTTTGATTCTGTATCACAGCTCAAAAAATAATTTCCTTAGTTACACCAATTTGCTCATCCAATGTTTCAGACACAATAGTCTACAGGAATTTTAAAGTCTGCCATCTCATTACACTCCCAATAAATATGTTCACAATTGTCTCTTTGTTTCCTATCACACCTCTAATATTTGTAATTGACCAGAGGAAAACTTCTTTGGAGCCCGCTTGAGGTATGAAAATACCTATGCAAACACTTCCAAGCAAAATCCCAAATCTTCTAGACTTTGTTGTATATTTGGGAGTTATACATTGTTTCTTTGTTGCTTATCCAGTCTCTCTTCCCAATCCTTTCTGTCCTCCTCTGATTGATTCCTATAGTCATCATGCAATATTTTATACGTCCTACTAATTATCCCTTCTTAACAGCAGCTTCTGCATCCTCCACATTATTGATTATGACTCTCGACTAACACTTGTTGATAAAAAGCAAAGAGTCATTGCCAATCAATGAGGACTTGAAACCTAAAATTATCATGCAGGTATCTACAATCTCATGTATTTCTACTCGCACTATGTTCCTGCTACATGATGCCCATAGATGGTACAGGAAGGACTAAGGGTACAGGTACCTCTGTATGTCTCCACAACCCATTGTGTCTTGTTAAGATTGCAAAGAATTTCAAGGCATCCTTTACCAACTCCTCTTTCAATGGAACCAAACAATTTATTCTTTAAGAGAAACTGGAGAATAGTGAGAAAAAAATAGAAGACTCACTGGAGAATAGTGAGAAAAAAGAAGACTCATGGTTGTGTGTATCCTGAGATGCCACAACATACCTATTATGTGTCCAGGAGCACAAAAAAAGTCTGGGAAGAATCAACAACACAATGAAAGTTTCTTGAAGGAACTTCCATCTAGACACAGAAATTCTTGGCCTAACCAAGGTTGAGGCTCTTCATCTGGGTGGGGTCACAGTAGTCTTTAGATGAACTTTTCCAGTACTAACGTATAACAGTGAATACTGTGAAGTTACAACTACAGCCATTCATATTTATCAGCTGTGTGCACTGTGCAAGCCAGTCTACTTCCTGAAAGGACTCTTCCAGTTCGTACACATATTTGTGTGTGTGTGTATATATATATATATATATATATATATGTGTGTATGGGTCTACTTCATATGATCGACAGCTCATATGATCGGCACTCATTTCACCAGCACCGAAAGCTCATTTGATCAAAACTCATAACATCGACACATGAAATTCAAAGCATTATGCTCCTTCTCTACTGTAGCACGACCCTGGAGTTAGAATAAATAGGGGGGGTGGGGGGCATAGCCCCCCACATACATCATAAATTTTAAACATACACATGGATACTTATAACAGAAATGAAAATATTTATCTAAATAATGTGGGGGGGGCTCCGCCCCCACACCCCCTTTAACTATTTATTCTAACTCCAGGGTCATGCTACAGTGGGGAAAGGGCATAATGCTTTGAATTTCATGTGTTGATGTTATGAGTTTCGATCAAATGAGTTTTCAGTGTTTTGAGCTTTAGGTGCTTTGGTCTCTCTGAATAGTTTGTCGATCATATGAAGTAGACATATATATATATATATATATATATATATATATATATATATATATATACACATATATATATTTAGGTGTAGGACACCTGATGAAAGGGACACAGTGCTGACAGCCAGAAGATCAATGTAAAAATGTTGAATTAATAAATATCGACTTGTTCTGTGCATGCTCCGCATGTGCAGAACATGTCGTTATTTGTTAATTCAATGTTTTTACATCAATCTCCTGGCTGTCGACATTGTATCCATTCGATTGCGGTCCTACACCCATATATAAAGATTTTGTGTTGTCCTGTCTCACCTTCATTCTTTGCTGGTTGGGTTTGGAACCGATAATCGATTCCGACTCAGCCTATACAAACGCTCGAGGACTTCCACCGGCTCGTGGCTACACCCTATCCCATCATGCTCAGGGAAGATTACCCAGATCTCATTTTCTGCTAAACAAAATCCAGTGCTTCCATGCAGGCTAAGTGGAAACTGTTCTTATTTATTAGTTACCAAAAATTGTTTAAAATCATTCCTTTTTGTTGTGGTTTAACTGTTTAGACTGTTAGAAAATAGAGTGTTCACTCTACTGTTGCTTGTGTTTTTTCTTGTGGCCATCGTTCTACCTCAAGGCCTGTTTGATTCTTTCTATCCTGGTTTCCAGGCTCATTTAAGTTAGAGAGCTTGGACAAAAATCCTTTCTGCTTTTATTAGGTAGCTTGTTTACGTTAGAGGGCTCCCTTCAGCCCATTTAACTTAGAGGGCCTTCCCCCTTCCTCCCCTGAGTTAATTATAAGCAGTTTATTTTATTTAGATTGCCCTGTAGTGTAGTAAGCTATAGTGGTATTACTGTGTGGTAGCTCTACCTTTTTATGTAAAAAAAAGTTGTGTTGCTTTCCTAGTTGACTGTAGTTAGATTTGGTTGTGTGTGTTAACAGGATGTCGAAAGATCTTAAGAAATTGAAACGTTCGGGTTTTAAAAATATGCGACAAGTGTAACCAAAAGATGTTATTAACTGATGGACATACCAGTTGTGTGTATTGTTTGGGTGCTGTTCACCTCCAGGAATCATCATGAGTAGGGCAGCGGGTACAGGAATTTGCTTAAGGAGACATTCCTGGATGAGCTTATGTGATTTCGCAGAACCCTTTAAGTCTTCCTATATTAACACCCCTTTTGACGGCTCATCCTTGTCAAGCCAAAAGTTAGATACTCTAACCAGGTGCGAACAGGAAGGAAAGACTCTGTCTGCCATTGGCGTCCATTTCTCCCTGCCTATCAAACCTTATCCCAACGGTCGGGGGGCGGTTTTGTAAGTCCCAGAGAGCTTTCCCAAATGCATGTGATTATTCTTCCCCCAGGGGCAGAGGGGGGAGTAACGATGGAAGATACTGACCACATGTCAGAGGGGATCTGCAAAACCAAGGTGACAGGGACTTCTTTGGTAAACCGTTTCAGCGCTCCTGAGAGGAGGCCTGTCTGGAGGCAGTTGGGGGTCGCTTATCATTGTACCCAAAGGCCTGGCTAGAAATAAAAGACAAATGGGTACAAACGATCATATCCAGGGGCCATTACATACCCTTTTCCTCTCCCCCCTTAATGACAAAATCAGTCCTGGATGTTCCACCTAGTCAAAGGGATCATGCAACTTTAGAAATACAAAAGATGCTAGACAAGAGAGTCATCCAAACTGTCTCCCCAAACCAAATTGGATCTGGAACTTACTCAAGGTTCTTTTTAGTTCCAAAAAAAGACAGGGGACTGGAGGCCCATTTCAGATCTCAGCACACTAAAAAGTCCATGAAGAAATCAAAGTTCCAGATGGTAGCACTGCAGTCAGTACTCCCCTTTCTGGGGGAAAGATGACTGGATGTGCTCGATAGATCTCCAGAATGCATACTACCACATAAAAATGGACGGGCGATCCAGGAGACATGAGCCTGTCACTACCAGTTTCGAGTTCTGCCGTTTGGTCTTACTACAGCCCTCAGAGTGTTCACTAAATGTATGGCAGTGGTTACAGCTCACTTGAGGCATTTGGGATTCCAGGTGTTTCCATACTTAGAAGACTGGCTCCTAACCGCCACCACCAAGCATCTACTAACAAGAGCGAGAGACACCACCATTTATCTTTACTCTCACCTAGCCATCACAATAAATTTTGAAAAATCTGCCTTGTTGCCATCACAGCATATCGTTTTTATAGGGGCAGACTTAGATATAAGACAAATGTTGGCCAAGCTTCCTCCAGAGAGGATTCAAACCTTACGTCATCAAGTCAAAAATCTATTGACCAAGAAAAGAGTGCAAGCGAGGATTGTTTTGAAAGTTTTGGGTACCATTGTGGCAGCAATAACCTTGATACCATTAGCTCATCTGCACATGAGAATTCTTCAGTGGCTACTGTTCACCCAGTGGTCCATGCAGGGGCTGTCCATGTCTCACAAAATTATCATTACAGAATCCTGCAAGAAAGATCTGTGCTGGTGGCTTCACTACACTCAGGTGACCTTAGGCCAACCATTCATCTTTCCACAACCAGTAGCCACAGTGATCACGGAAGCTTCCCAGATTGGGGGGGCATTATCTGGGAAAGACTGCTCAGGGTGTTTGGCATTTTCACGAGAACCACTTGCATATCAATGTCCTAGAGATGAGAATGGTGCTTTTGGCGTTGCAGGCATTCCTGGACTCCCTTTCACTAGGAACGATTGCAATACAGACAATATGCCAATGGTTTGGTACATAAACAAACAAGGAGGAACCAAATCTTACTCCCTTTGTCGAGATGCCAAAGAGTATGGCAGTGGGCAGTCTCTTTCAAGCACTTTCTGACAGCAGCGCACTTCCTGGGGAAGCCCAGCGTGATAGCGGACAAACTCAGCAGAACTATTCTGATGCCTCATAAGTGGTCCCTAAAACCAGAGATAGCGGAAATGATCTTCCAAACGTGGGGCCAGCCTTGCTGTGATCTCTTCGCCATGTCCATGAATACCAAGTGCAGCAGCTATTTTGCCCTGATCCCCCCTGGTAGTCACCAAGGAACTCACTGGTACACAATTTGCCCCGGGTCTCTTCTACACCTTTCCCGCATTTCACTTGATCCCCAAAGTCCTTCAGAAAGCCAACACGTTGGGAAGCAGTTTGATACTCACCACTCTATACTGGCCTTGTGATTTGGTTCCCCTTTCTATGGCCCTATTTCCAGGAGGAGCTGTGGATCCCGGACCCAGTTCCAGACCTCCTCACTAATCCTTTAGGGACGCTGCATCCATCAGTTCAAACCCCCAAGTTGACAGCTTGGCTGCTCCAGTTCCACGCATAGCCAGGCTTCCTGCTATTTTCCTTGCAGTGAAACATATTTTGATTTCATCTCATAAGGCTTCAACCAGAAAATTATATTCTAGTAAATGGAAAAGATTTTCCCATTGGGCTTTTAACAACCACATTGATCCTTTTACCACCCCTATAACAGCTGTATTCGACTTTCAGGCTAAGCTTTTTAATGAAGGTGCAGCTGCAGCTTCTATTTGAGTTCAATTATCTGCTGTATCAAACTATCATATCGGAGAAATGGGACTAAATATCATGTCCCACAAGCTTTACAAAGCCTTCTTGAAAGGAACATTCTTACTGAGGCCTCTGGTAAAAGAACCACCAGTGCCATGGGACCTAAACTTTGTTTTATCTGCTTTGATCCTTTCCCCCTTTAAACCCGCATCATCCTGTGACTTATTTTAATTGGGAAGATAACATTTTTGGTAGCCATCACGTCTGCTAGCTGGGTGTCAGAACTTCAAGCATTGTCAATACGTCCACCTTACATGACTTTTCACAAAGATAGAGTTTCCCTGTGAACCAGCCCTTCATTCCTTCCAAATGTATGATCAGAAGCTAATTTACATCAATCCATTGACTTATCAGTATTTTTACCAAGCTATGGCAACAGGTCAGAGGACAAAGTATGCCAGTTAGATGTACATAGAGAACAAAGGATTTCAGGAAATAGGACCAGCTATTTGTATTTTTGTCAGATAAAAAGAAAGGGGCCCCCATATCAAAGGTCACATTTTCCAAATGATTTACAGATTGTATAACTTTCACATACAAATCTCAGAACAGAGAACTTCCAGGAAAGGTGAAAGGACACTCTACAAGAGCTATAGCAACCTCATCTGCCTTTCAGGTGAGACTACCTATGGATTCCATTTGTGCAGCAGCAACATGGGTAAAGCCTCTTACCTTTATCACTCATTACAAAGTCAATTTGGCCTCCAGGAACAGGGCCTCTTTTGGGTCCACTGTTCTGAAGAGTATTTTAGCTTGAGCCACCCAAGAAAGAAGTTATGTACTCATAACGTTCCATGTTTGTTGTCCATCTCGCCTTCATTCTTGTGTCCCACCCTCCTTCCCCCAGTCTTCGCTCCTGGAGGATTGAGCGTTTTTTTTTTTTTTTTTGCTAATTGGAACTTGTTCTCTGAATCTCTTCTTTAGTCCTTTTCAGACATGATTATAACTTTGTGGACTTTAGCTACAGTATCTGAGCATGATGGGATAGGATGTAGCAACAAGCCAGTGGAAGTCCTTTAGCTTTTGTATAAGACGAGTCGGAACCGATTATCGGTTCCGAACCCAACCAGCAAAGAATGAAGGCGAGATGGGCAGCAAACATGGAATGTTATGGTGAGTACATAACTTCCTTTTTAGACACAGACCATTTTCAAAGAAGGCTAAAGGAGAAAAGTTCCATAGTACATAGAAGTTCATGAATACTTGTCTGTGTCATTTGATTGAATGCTTATTTGACTGAATCAAAAATGGTCAAACACAATTGAATAAAATTCATTTAACTAAATCACAATTGATAGAAAACTTTAGATATTTATAGTCATTTCTGATCATATGAGTTATTAGAAAAGGGAGTCTAGAAGAATATGTGTGGATTGGCAATGACCACCGTCATATTGTACCCCCAGATCTGAAGATGTGTGTGATTGTGCTCCAACACTGACTCACTGTGTGTATGCTGTTTTGTCTTTTCTCCACAGCTGTGCAGTTGTGAATTTAGTACATATAAGTAAGGGGATGTGGGAGGTGCAGGGGGCCTTTCCCTTCTGCAAAAAAAAGTTTTTTACAGTATATTTGTTGTGCAAAATGTTTTCTCTCAATTCTGATTCAGTCAAATGAGTTTTCAGTCAATTCTGTTTGACTATTTGAGATTCGATCAGGTGAACCTTCACTCAAATGACATAGACCCAAATACATACATCTACATACAAAGATCATAAACTGTATGTTTATAGGTTGATAGGTGTGTACTAGGCTATTATACCATGACCCCCCATTAATATTCCAAAACGTGCATGCTGATTGGTCAGCATGCACGTTATAAATCGACTTATACTAATGCAAAAAGGTCCGGTCGCCTGGACTTTTGCCATTAGTATAAGTCTTTTTTTAAAACACTGTCTCGCTATGTTAAAGGAGTTTAACATAGCGAGACAGGTTTAAAAAAAGCAACGGATATCTCCGTTGTTATTTTTAAAGCTGTCTCGCTATGTTAAACTCCTTTAACATAGCGAGACAGTGTGTAAAAAGCAACGGAGATCTTGCTTTCTCCGTTGCTTTTTTTTTAAAACCTATCTCGCTATGTTAAATGGGTTTAACATAGCGAGACAGCTTTAAAATAAGCAACGGAGAACCCATTTAAAATAGCGAAACAGTTTGTAAAAAGCAACGGAAATCTTGCTTTCTCCGTTGCTTTTTTTAAAGCTGTCTTGCTATGTTAAACCCATTTAACATAGCAAAACAGTAAAAAGCAATGGAGATCTTGTTTTCTCTGTTGCTTTTGCCCACAGCTCTGATGTACTGTGTAGGCATATGCATGCACAGTACATCAGAACTGCCGCAGAATACCAGACAGCTGCGGAAGGGCAGCAAGGAGGCATTATACAATGCCATTATTTAAGAAAAGTAATTATTTTTTTCTTAAATAATGTCATTGTATAATAGCAATAACCCACTTCTGGGTGTGGGTAATGCTGGATTTACTCACGTTTGGCTTTGTTTGGCCACTTGGGCTTCGCCCTCGTGACCAAACCACACCAACCGTGGGTAAATCCAGCGTTACCCACACCCAGGCGTGGGTTATTGCTATAATGACCACTGAGGAATTTTCAACTTAACCTTGCATCCCAAATCTCTGACAAGTTCTGGTATGCTTGATAGTGTAAGCAGGGGCTTGGGTGATATGGGAGATGAACCCTTTACAGGCTACCTGTGTCAAACAAAGACACAGGTGCCAAACAAGGGGTCCATTTCTGGTTCCACATCCAGTTACACTTGAATTGGGTTAAGGAGGAATTCTGCTATACATGGATGTGAAGTCTGATCCTGAAAAGGTGGAGTTTCTGGAATACATACCCACCTTTCCTTTAGGTCTCATTTATATCAAAAGCAAGGTTTAAGTCTTTAGAAATTTAATTCTGATGCTGTTTGTTTTGGAGATATGCAGGAGGTCCATCAGAATGGGGTCCAATGATGCCTTGTTTACAAGGTATAGATCTCCCCTCAACAGCCTGTAGGAGACAGAATACAGGGATAGGGCTCTGAGGCAGTCTGCATAGGACATGTTACTTATGCCCTATATTCTTTTAGTGAGGAACCTCTGTGGACGTTCCAGTTGTTAGATATGCCTGATTAGGTATATACCAAAAGGGGCATTATACTCAATGACAAGTCCTTTGAGTGCCAAATACAGTGGAAGAATGACCTTCTTGGACCTAGATCCCATACCATTGTTTATACGTTGCACATAATAGAATAAATTCTTCACTACCATAGGCAGTCGATGGTCAATGGCTAGATTACCGTCTGCTTGTGTCTCCAAGTCCCTGACTACTGGATTGACTCTTCAGGTTCTGTATTAACTATGGTAGTTACTGGGGTGGCTGACTTCCCAAAGGATACTATTATGCATTTCTTGACATTTAGTTTTACTCCATGGCTCTGACACCAGTTATTTGTCTGTGTTAGCCCTCATAGAGAATATAAGTGCTGGTGGGGGATTCTATGACTGCTCTTAATTTTCAGTTGTCTGCAAATTTAGTTAGCCAGAGACCCTTGACATTGGCCTTGACTTCAGAGAAGTAAATGCCAAAAAAGAGTAGTCCCAGGTTTGATCCATGAGGGAGTCCACTGGTGACTGTCCTTTCTGTAGAAGTGGATTCCCTAATTCTACTTTTCTGGGTCCTCTCTGAGAGTCAATTGGCAATCCACCAATTGATATAAGGGTTCATACCTAACCTTTTGAGTTTGTCATCAATGCTCGAGTGGGATATTGTGTCAAATGCTTTGGCCAGGTCAAAGCAGGTAGTGAGAACCATTTTGCCCTCGTCCATTGCTTTGGTGACCTTCTCAAAAAGTCCACCAGTTTAAGTAGGCATGACATGCCCTTGACAAGATCAGTGTCTAGAGGTTTCCTATATCATTGTTGATTGTTTACATGACAATTCCTTCCATAGTTTTGCATATGAGACTAGTAACACTTATGGGTCTGTAGTTTCCAGGGTCCACAGAAGGCCTGCCTTTGTACAGAGGACGGACGGTTACTGTTCTTCATTCATGAGGCACAAAGCTTGTTTGGAGGCTACAGTTAAAACAGCAATGCCACAGGGCCTGATAGGCCATGATTAATGCTATTTAGAAGGCAGCCTAGGATATTGTCTTGGCCCACCGATATAGTGTCTATGACCTTATAGGGAGCATTGAGGACCTGTTCCTTGTGATAGTTTGGAAAGATATATTTGATGGTATTTCCTGAAGGGAAGCTGGGGGGAGGGGTAAAGTTAGAGATGAATTTGACTGCCAGCAGGTTTGCTATATCTTCTGCCTCAGTGTAGCTGGCTCCATCTCACTTCTGAGACTGTGGACATAGCTAAAGAATATTTTGTGGTTGTCCTTGACATAGGAGGCTAGATTTACCACAAATTTGGCTTTGGTAGACTTTATTTGTCCTCTGAGTTGTTTATTTAGTTTGAGGAAAGTGCTTTTATCCTGTTGGGTGCTACACTTCCTAATTTTTGCCATGGTTTTCTTCCTTCTGTTTTACAACATATTGATGTGATTCCACCAGGCTGGCTTGTTTTTTCTGAATCAGTTCTATACTTATTCCTTGTGGCCAAAGCTGCCTCTATGCAGCTATTAACATACTTGTAAAGGGTTTCTGTGAAAAGTTCCATGTAGGTAGCAGTGTTTTCAGGGCTAGGGGGTGAGGACATGACATTTTGCCAAGTTTTCACTCAGTAATATAAAGTTAGCCTTAGAGTAGTTCCTGAATATTCCTGGGTTAGCTGGGGTTCATAGGTGGGTACTAGGCTACCTGCCTGAAAGCATTTACAAGCCTAGCCAGAATGTGTTGGCTTTCGACGTCCCCTTAGATTAGTTCCCTGTGCCTCTGTCCAGCAGAGCCACTGAAGTGACCCCCGAGGTAAACTTTCTGTTTCCCATCCACTCATCAAGGTTTCTTTTGAAGAGTGTTAGCGAGGAGCTCTGATAATGTAGATTGGGATCTTGTTCCAAAGCATGGGATGTCTCTGGGACAGGAATCTATCCCTCCAGCACGTCCTATTTATTGTTGTGGTGAGGTTTAGATCCCTAGAGCGTGTGGCTCGAGGGGATAAGGTTTTCTTTAGGTGGAGCATGTCCATCAATTCTGGGTTGGACATGGCCTTGTATGTCAGGCAGAGATCACCTCTGAGTAGGCAGTATGCAACCGAGTACAACTGGAGTTTCTTCAGTCGAGCTACATAGGGCATCTGTTTGAGGCCATTGATCCTCTTGGTGAGGTACTTCTGCGGTCTTTCCACCTGTTGCAGGTGTCTTATAAGGTACATCCCAAATGGGGCGTTGTACTCTAAGATGGGTCTGATGAGTGATGAGAAGAGGAGCACAATGACCTCTTTTGATCTGGATGCGAACCCTTTTGTGATTAGGTGGGCCACATAGAAGGATTTTCTAACCACTTTGGCAATGTGATAGATTACTATCTACTTGGGTCCCCAGATCCCTTATTACGTCTTCCGCATTTAGGGGACTGCCACCTATGTGGTAGTTTGTGGGTAATTTGTTTTTTCCAAAGGGGATGACTATGCACTTTTTGGCATTTAGCTTGAGGCCACGATTTTGACACCAGGTATCTGTCTCAGTGAGACCCTTTTGGAGGATGTCTGTGTCAGCTGGAGAGTCAATTATAGCCCCTAGTTTGCAGTCGTCTGCGAACTTGGTCAGCCATAGTTCTCCTGTGCTTGCCTGTACCTCTGAGAAGTATATGCCGAACAGGAGGGGTCCTAGGATTGAGCCCTGGGGAACACCACTTGTAACCAGTTTAGAGACGGACCTAGCTCCTGCAACTGTCACCATGTGGGTTCTGTCTGTGAGCCAGTTAGCAACCCATCTTGTGATGTAGGGGTTTATGTTCAGGCTGGTGAGCTTGTCCATAATACCAGAATGGGGAATGGTGTTGAAGGCCTTAGCGAGGTCTAGGTAGGCTGTGCGCACCACCTTTCCCTCATCTATAGCCTTGGTAACTGTCTCAAAGAAGTCCACCAGGTTTAGGAGGCATGATCTGCCCTTAACAAAGCCAAACTGGATAGGGTCCAGTTTGGAGGTTCCCAATGTCTCTGTTAATGAGTTCCATGATGATGCGCTCCATAGCCTTGCAGACCAAGCTAGTCAGGCTTACAGGGCAATAGTTCCTGGGGTCTGTTGTGGCTCCACCTTTGTGGAGCGGAATAACCATTGCTGTGTGCCACTCCATGGGTATGTAGCCTGTGGAGAGGCTGAGTTTGAACAGTATGTTTAGGTAAGGGGTTAGTTCATCTTTGAGCTCATGTAGGACGCAGCCTGGGACACTGTCCAGTCCCATTGATGCTGAGTTTTTGGCTTTGGAGAGGGCTGTTTTAACCTGAGTGTCTGTGATTTCAGGGACTCTACATTCTTCTGGTATAGTTATGGGCCCTTTTGGGGGTAAGAGGGGGGGGGTGAAGTTTGCGCTAAACCTGTCTGCCAGGATGTTGGCGATATGGGTCGGTTCAGTGTATTTTGTGCCATTCTGCACTAACTCTGAGCAGATCTGAGCATTGCCACTTAGATTCTTGACATAGCTAAAGAATGCCTTGCGGTTATCTTTGGAGTCCTTGGCAATTTTTCTTTCAAAGCTCACCTTGGATGATTTTTATGAGGGATCATAGTTTCTTGCTGGTACTGATCAGGGATGTATTCCCTTCTTGGGATTTTACTGTTTTCTGTACTAGTTTCCTCCTTCGATTGTATAGCTTGTTTATGGCAGGAGTCCACCAGACCAGTTTCCTTTTCTTGGAGGAGTGAGTCTTGGTTTTGCTTGGGATGGCACGATCCATGCATTCTTGTAGCTGCCCGTAGAATGCATTAGTAAAGGATTTTGCAGCTTGGACAGGTTTATCCTTCAGCATGGGGGCTTTGAAACTTTCCACCTCGGTCTTGAGTAACGTGAAGTTTGCTTTAGAAAAGTTTTTCATGGTGACTTTCTTGTCCGGGGGTGGGGGCGGAATATGGACATCTAAAGTGATTTGTTTATGGTCAGATCTAACCAGCGAGGGGTTGACCTCTGGTGTGGAACACCAGTCGCCCAGGTTGGTGATGACCAGGTCCAATATGTTGTTACCTCTGGTGGGAGTGATGACCAGTTGAGCCAGGGCATTTGAGTTTATAAATTCTAGGAAAAGTTGGGCAAGGGAGTTAGTACTTGAGTAGTTTTCCCAGTTAATGTTTGGGTAATTGAAATCACCCAATATTAGGGTGTTTGGTAGGACCTTTATGTTTTTCAGTGTTTCCAGAAACACGGAATGGGGGTCCTGGGACATGGTGGGTGATCTGTAGCAAGCTACAATTTGAATTGCAGTTTTGCCCATTGTTAGTTGCACGTGGATGATCTCTGAAGCATCGTGCTGTGCCACTAACCTGGAGGTGTGGGTATCCTTTATGAATATAGATACGCCCCCACCTTTTGTATTTCGGTTTGGGTTCTGTGGCCAAAATGTATGATATGAGTTGTAGCCTGGTAGTGCTGGGGTGCTCTCTGGAGCCTTAAACCAGGTTTCTGTTACTGCACATATATCAATTTTCTCCATACTGAGGAGTGCCTCAAGTGCGTGCATTTTGAGGTTTAGACTTCTGGCATTGAGTAGCATTACCCTCAGTTTTTTGTTACTTGTGCAATTTACGGTGGTGGGTTTGTATTTTGAGCCTTGCCTAAAATTGGCACTATGGGGGTGGCAAAAGCCTTGGCAAGTATTCAAAATCCTAAGGGTGACAGGTGCAAGCCATCTCTAGCGAAGCAGCGTGGCTTGTCGAGCATGTCATTCCAGGTGGACAGACACTGGATCCCCTTTGAATGACACCAGAAACTTAGCCAATTTCTGAAACTGAAAATGTTTTCTTTATACCATGGTATCATTCTTGGTGAGGGCAGGATGCTGCTCAGGGTCAGGGTCATACCGGCCTAAGCTACATGATCAGAGAGCTCTTCCAGGTCTCTTTTCATGTAGTCCAGGGAAGTATGGCTCAGGTCATTCACACCAATATGGACAATGACAGAGTCATATTTGTACTTGTTCTGGAGTTACCTGAGTGCTTGTGTTATGTGGCGGATCCTAGCACCCAACAGGTAGCCAACAGTAATCTTCTCCTTATTCAGCCTGGTGAGTGAGACGTCATAGTGCCTGACTATAGAGTCAGCTATTACTAGTATGTCATTTTGCCTTAAGGGCTGTGATTGCATGGCACACTGGTTTTGTGAAGTATGTGTTTCATGGTTTGTGGTTGGCAGTAGAGGTTGCTTAGATGTTTGCTTTGGAGGTCTCTGTTGGTTTTGCAGATTTTTATTTAGAGCCTCCGAGTATGTTTTTGTGTATTTGTGTGTGTTTTTTGCCGGTGCTGGTTTAATGGGTCTATGTAAGACTGGTGGTGTGATGCAAGTATTTCCCTTCTCCTCTTGACTGTCTGATGCAGTCTTGGATAGAGAGAGCTTAGCCTCTATTTGGCTGTATAACTGCATCTCTCACATGTATTAGTGTTTGGTGGTAGGAGGAGGGGGTTGTCTGTGTACATGAGGCAGTTGTAACATTGCCTTAAAATGCCCAGATTCACCAGTTGGACTGGAGAGTACACCTGAAACTGCCCTTTGGACATGCCTGGATAGGTACAGGGAACTGTTTTACTTGATGTCTGGTAAGGTCGAATAGAGAGCCTTGTCCTTCTGTACAGTACAGGAGGGTCTAGTGTTAGGGTTTATAAGTGCTTGCTATAAATTTTGAGCAAGTGCCAGGCTGAGAAATGAATGGCTTGAGTGCTTAAGTTGAAAGTTTGTCTAGTTCCAAGGGAAAAATTGAAGAGGAGACTTTGTGGAGCCAGGAATAGTTTTACCATAGTTAACCAGTGCTGCCCGGCACACAAAACCGGGCAAATATGGTATTTATAGCAGGGAAATGAAAGAGATAGAAATTAGCCCAAAATGGCCAATAAACTACTAATTTCTGGGCTGAAACCACTCCTCCAGGGACAGATAGGCTGCTCAAAGCTCCCCTCTCTCACATGTGAATAGAGAAACTTCCTTCTATCTAAGTAAGGCATGGGCAAACACAGAAATTTGTAACAGCCCTGAATTCAGCACTAACCTGAAAACTGGACTATACTAGCTTAGAAAGGCAGGAAACAAGTATGTGTGTGGGTGTGTGTATATATATATATATATATATATATATATATATATAGTTTTTCAGAAAATAAAGCAGATACACACAAAAAACAGTTTAAAAGCACAGAAAATGGATAATTATAGTTATATATCACAGATCAGAGTTGTAGTCAATGCCCCCAGTAATAAAGTAGGAAGAAACACAAATACAGTAAAAGCAGATGAATAAACTGCAATTGTATTTATATATATATATATATATATATATATATATATATATATGTATATATATATATATATATATATATATATATATATATATATATATATATATATACATATATATATATATATATATATATATAGAAAACAAACAAACTGATTTAAACAAGTTACCCAATTAACCAGAAAAAAGCTCAAAACTGAGCCCTGTTCCAGCAGTCTTCAATGAGACAAGTTCTAATTGCACACCCCTGCTTACTAGGGTACAGGGGAACCTTCTCCAAAAAATATGGCCTGGATCAGTGCCTCAGGTTATACAAATAAAGCTAGATTCAGCAGGCCTGAATCTGGTCTATGCTACAGCAACAAGGGGCACCAATTTCAGAAAGAAACAGTTCAAATAAGCAGTCACAATAAGCCTGTGACCAGAAATTCCCAGCTCAGAAGGGCAGAATCCAGCCTCTCTCCTCCCACAAGAGTGCAGACCACAAATCTTCATAATGTAAAACAGCCTATATGAAGCCCAAGTGCTTAAACCAAAAGACATAACAGTTACAATTTAATCAGGCTATGACCAAGCAGTAATAAATGCAGCAGAATAAATAAAATTGAGTGCTTTTAAGAAAAACAAAATAGAGTAGGAGGAAACACAACTACAGCAAAAGCAAATGAATAAAGTGCAAAAACATTTTTTTTTAAAGTGCAACAAGAGAGGAAGGAAGAACCTAAGTGGGCTGGCCTTCTCCAATCTTCTCTCTGTATTAAGTAGAGTGAACACTAGACTCAGACTATGATTTCACTGTACTCAGTTAAGTGAGCAAATGAGATGGATCCAGGAGGAGTGTTCTAATACAGACTTACAGGAGGGGCGAGCAATTCCAGAGCCACCAACACAATAACAGAGAGGGTGGGTGGGGAACTAACTGCAGAGAGACACATAGCACACTGTTCAGAAACACACAATTAGGGAACAGAAAAAAATGAAAATACAGCACTTTTAAAACTGTGTGTACTTAACAAAATACTAAAATTCACTACTGCAAGTTTCACTTAACTTCTGCTTGTAATGCAAATGTTTGTAGCCAAGCAAGTGTCTCAGGAGTTGAGCATAAAATGATTTCTCAAACTTTGTGGCTAGCACTTAAACTACAGAGGAATCCCTCTAGGCTATTAAATACCAGCTAACAAAGAAGTGATGCCAACACCCCTTCTATAGCAAATGAATTGCAGAGAGACACACAGCACACTGTTCAGAAACACACAGTTAGGAAACCGATACTTCTAGGAAACCCTTCTGGGTTTTATTTTTATTTCTGTTTCAAAGGATCGGGGAGAAATGGCTCCTGAGAGTACTAACAGCAGTGTGGAGAGAGGGGTATTCTAAGATGACTGGAGAATAAGCATACTTGTGCCAGTGTACAAGAACAAAGGGGACATCCACAACTGTGGGCAGTACAGAGGCATCAAACACCTATCACAATGCATGAAAGTTCTGGAGAGGGTGACTGATAAACGGGTACGCACAGTAATAGAATGTAAGATGGGAGATGAGCAATTTGGATTCCGATCAGGATGCAGCACAACTGACTTGATGTTTGCATTGAGACAGATATTTGAGAAGAAGCTAGAGATGAGGGAGTCCAACTGGGCATTCCTAGACTTGGAGAAAGCATACAAGGTCCCAAGAAAGCTGATCTGGGCAGTACTGCGGTAGCTTGAATTTCCAGAATCATCGGTAGAATTAGTGCAGGCTGTGTACAAGGACCCAATGACTAAAGTACAAACAGTGTTCGGCCTCACAGAGGGGTTCCCAGTAGGTGTGGGTGTACATCAGGGTTCAGTTCTGAGCCCACTACTGTTCATACTAGTGATGGACTACATTAGCAAACAGGTTCGAGGGGACAGATCAACACAGCTGCTGTATGCAGATGATGTGGCAGTAGAGGCAGACTCTGCGCTAGAACTTCAGCAAAGGATAGGAGAATGGAATGCAAATCTGAAGGCACATGGGATGAAACTAAACACAGATAAGATGGTGGTAATGGCAGAAAATTGGGGAAATCAAAAGAAGCTGAGAATAGAGACAGAAGGGAAGATAGTGGAACAGGTAAACAGCTTCAAGTATCTGGGAAGAGTAAAGAGCAACCCGGTACAGAGTGTAACGCAACCAATAAAACCAAATGACACTCTGAACAACTGTAAACATCTGGGAATAATAAAAAGTTTTAATACCACAAATAGTGGAACCATAATTTCCCTATGTAGACATCTGAACATTCCTGACATATAACAATATAAACTACCCCTCTTGTATTGCAGTTGCCAGCTACTATCTTAATTTCAAACCCTGCTCTTTCCATATAAACTATAGGGGAAACTATTATGTACCTGCAATAATCACACACTCCACACCTTGTGGTGCCTTTTGCACTGTCAATTGGTTTCACAATGGGGTGTTCTAATAAATATTTCATATTGTTATTCGTGCAATATACACATTTTGGCTCAGGTCCCACTACTTCCAATAGTTCTGTGTTACCTTTAAATAGTAACCAATTTCTTTTAATAATGTTTTTGATTTTCTCACTGTTCTCACTGTATGTAACCACCATTGAATGGGAAAAATCATTGATGTTATGTGATCCTATCTCGCCTACATTCTGACTGATGGGTTCGGAGCCGATCCCTCGGCTCCGACTCGGCACGCTTATGCCAAAGAGCGAAGTCTCTTATTGGCTGAGCTTACTATATCCCAGGATGCACCACTACCAGTCCCCCAGATCTCGTTTGCCGCTAACCTGCGAAGACGTGGTCTCGAGCTGGCTGAGCTGAGTAGTTATTTTAACTAACTTTTTCTGTCAGTTTTTTGCTGTTTTTGTCTCAAAAAGCTGTTTTAACAGCTATTCTTCTCATTGTTGTGTGATTGGTTGGATTTGTTGAAGACTTTTGTTGTGTGATTGGGTTGAGTTTGGTAGGCCCCCTTCATCTAGGGCCTTCCCGGTCAGTCAACCCTCCTATATCTTACATATAGAGAAAAGGCTTTAAATATTTTGTAGCTCTGTTTGTTCTTACAGGGTTTTCAAAGTTCCCTGTCATTTGCGCTTTTAAGCGATAACTGTAAGCCTATACTTAAGGGGTGTCATCAGTAATTGTATTTTTCCTGTCAGATTACTGAAATTCTCTTTCCATAATGTCTCAGAATCCTAGGCCTTCGGGCTTTAAAAAATGTAGTTTCAAAATGTCCATCACGGACGATCACTCGCTCTGTGTGTTTTGCTTAGGTGCAAAACACTTACAGGAGTCATGCAGCGTATGTCACGCTTTTTCCTCAAGGGTCCTCCAGGAGAGGAAAAATAAATTGATTCTTAAGGGGTTAATTAAACCTTCTTTTGAAGAAGCCTTGGCATCCTCTCCTTCTCCGCTAAAAAGGGCGTCGGTTCCGACCAGTCCGCCGGATCCGACCGCTAAGAGACATAGGCAGGCCTCTCCTTCGGCTCCAAGGACTTCGGAGCCGAGGTCGGAACGGTCTGCCTCGATGCCACCAGTATCGACTCCTCTGGCTTCGGAGCCGATGGCTGGGGCATCGAGAGGCGGGTCACCTTCGTCGGCTCCACTGGTCTCGAGCCGACAAGGGTCGCCGCCAGACACTTCCTCCTCGGCGCCGAAGTCCACCTCTGCACCGATGGAATCTGGTGTGTGTATTCCCTCGGCGCCGATACTCATCGAGTCATCTCGGAGCCGGTCCCCTAGCCCTTTGGGGCCGTTGGAGAGGCCGTCTCGAACCCGTTCTGTTTCCTCTCGGTCTTCGAGGATGTCAGATTCTGATATAGACAGGGTGCTCCAAAGACTGTTCCAGTCCCCAGTCTTCCAAACATTTGTTTCGGTTCCGACCCAGTTGGCTTCGGAGCCGGTGACCCTGGCCCACCCCATTGCCATTCCTCCTCCGACTGCTTCGGCTCCATCGGAGCAGGTGCTGTTGGAGCCGGTGGAGATCTTAGGGTCGGCTCCGACCCTTACTCCAACCCGGGCCTTCGGGTCCGAGTTTGGTACGCGGACTTCTTCGGCCGGACCCGGGGGTGATGTTTCGGGACCTATGCTTTCGGTTCCGAGCCTCCCCCTCGGTGCTTCGCTGCGGACTTCCGTCGGCTATCACGGCTCCGGGGACCGGACACTCCCAGGATTCTGGGGTCCGGCTTTCAGAGCCATGAGGAGTGCCTTGGCCAAGTCCTCTTCAGCCATCTCTCCGGCTTTACCAGCACCTTCCCTGGGCGTGGAGACTGGGTCTTTGGCAGTTCCCCTGTCCGTAGTCAGCGGAGCCCCGGGGCCTGAGGTTACCCCATTGGGGTTCCCTCCTCCTGAGGGTTCTTCGGAGTTGTCTTCGGAGGAACCCCCAAGGAAGAGATTGTGCAAGAGGAAGCACGTGGACTCCCCCGAGTCTATTACATCAGACACTGATCTTGATGATGCAGAGGGGTCCCCGGTCGCCCTCGGATGATGTCTCATTTGCAGACATCTTAGAGATCCTCAAACAACGAGGTGGCTGGATATCCAAACCCCCCTCTGCTGACGAGTCAGTGCTCCTCAAGGCCTTTGGGGCTCAGCCCTCCGCCTCCTGGGTGTCTCCGCCTTGACGAGCTTCTGGATTTAGTTTGTCGGGCGTGGGAACATCCAGATACCGTGGAACCAGTCCCTTCTCGTCCAAATAAATTTTTGTCTGCTCCCCCCGAGAAGGAGTTCCTCACTAAAGGCGTGGCTGTAGATGCCATGGTGGTGGCATCTGCTACACAACAGGACGTGGCAGAGGCTTCAACGTCCGGCCATCCTCCTAATAAGGAGTCTAGGAGTATGGACAGGTACGGGAAGCGCACCCTGACTTCAGCGGCCTTTACTTTAAGGTCTCTGAATTATTTGGCACATTTTACCAGGCTTCAGAGGGATCTGGTCAAGGAGTTGTCAGATTCCCTCTCGGTAACCTACCTGAGCAGCTAGCCCAGTCGGTTAGCTCTCAGTTGGCTATCCTTGCTGCAATTTCTAACTCGTCCATGAGGCTGATTTCCTATGCGGCAAGGGCGGTAGAGCGGCAGGCACAGGCGTGGCTCTACGAGACAAGCCTGGCTCCGCTTGTGTCAGTTCATGGAGGCCTTCAAGTCTTCCTTCACGACGCCCCTTTGATGGGTCCTCCTTGTTTGGAACCAGGGTTAAAGACACCCTTACCCGCTGTGAGCAAGAGGGATAAACTTTATCTGCCGTAGGTCCCCGTTATTCCACTCCCTTCGGCCTTACCCCAAGGCTAAAGGAGGGGGAAAATGTGGTTCCGCAAATCTCGCAAGTTTTTCTCCCAACAGCAGGAAGATTCCCTTCCAGAGGCAGAGGACGGGAAATTTTTCAGGAGACGCCCTCCCAGAGGCGTCACAGGGCCCGGCAATTGTGCACACCGCGAGTCCTTTCGTCGCTCTTCAACCTCCCACACGCCATGAGGGATTGCCCGGCTGTGCTGCTCGAGCCAGTCGGGTGTCGTTTTGCCAAGCACCTAAAAGCCTGGGAGTCAATCACTCAGGACAGATGGGTGCTTCGGATCATTGCCGGAGGTTACACCATCCCATTCACATACTCACCCCCACCGTCCAAAAGAATCCCGGACCCACCACCCAGTCAAAGGGATATGGCAGCCGCAGAAGCTTTAAAGCTGCTAGAAAAGGAGTCATCCAACCGTCCCCACAGACCAGATCGGATCAGGAAATTACTCCAGGTTCTTTTAGTGCCAAAAGACAGGGGACCTGAGACCAATATTGATCTCAGCAGACTGAACCAATCCGTCCACGAAATCCAAATTCAATGGTCACGTTACAATCCATTCTCCCATTGTTGGAGAAGGATGTTTGGATGTGCTCCATAGACCTCAAGGACGCCTATTATCACATACCGATACATCAGGCGTCCAGGAGGTATCTGCGCTTCAGCCTGGGAGTCAGTCATTACCAATTTTGCTCTGCCCTTTGGTCTCACCACAGCCCCCAGGGTGTTCACCAAGTGTTTGGCAGTAGTGACGGCTCACCTGAGAAGTCTTGGATTCCAAGTGTTTCCCTATCTGGACGACTGGCTCCTGACTGCCACCACCAGGCATCTACTAATGGACAATCTCAAAGCCACCATCTCCCTGGGTATTACCCTGGGGATTACATTCAATTGGTCAAAGTCTGTCTTGCTGCCCTCTCAACGCATAAGGTTCATAGGAGCAGAGATAGACTCAAGATTAATGCGCGTCTTTCTTCCTGCCGAAAGGATCCAAACTTTACAGGGCCAAGTTCAAGCTCTGATCTCGAGATCCAAAGCCCCAGCCAGGATGGTTCTACAAGGTTTAGGCTCAATGTCTGCCACGGTTCCTTTAGTTCCTCTGGCAAGATTGCACATGAGGATTCTTCAGTGGCTATTGTCAACTCAATGGTCCTTTCAGGATCTTCCCCTCAATCATCACATCATGATTACGGAAACATGCAAACGGGACCTTCGCTGGTGGCTTCAGACATCCAATCTGAATCAAGGAAGCCCCTTTGTTATTCCCTCTCCACTGGTTACCCTGACGACAGATGCCTCCCAGATAGGGTGGGGGGGGCATTGTCTGGGCAGGCTAGTTCAGGGCTCCTGGCTTCCAGACGAAGCTCTTCTCCACATCAATGTGTTGGAGATGAGGGCTGTACTTTCCCTACAGGCCTTACACAAGTTTCTTCCTCAGGGCATCATCGCCATCCACACAGACAACATGTCGGTGGTCTGGTATCTGAACAAACAAGGAGGGACCAGATCCTACCCCTTTGCAGAGAGGCCATGAGAGTGTGGGAATGGGCTGTAGCTACCAACCGCTTCTTGGTAGCGACCCACATTCCGGGAAGATCAAATATTTTGGCAGACAAATTGAGCAGGACAATTCTCTCTCCTCACGAGTGGTCTCTAAACCAAACAGTAGCAGCTCAGGTTTTCAGGAGATGGGGGACGCCGTGCTGCGACCTATTTGCAACTCCACTAAACACCAAGTGCCAAAGGTTCTTCTCCTTGATCCCACATCAGGGAGTACCAGCTATGGATGCTCTAGCACAACCTTGGCCAACAGGGCTACTTTATGCCTTTCCTCCGATTCCACTTCTCCAAAGTCATTCAAAAAGCTTCTCAATTGGGGTGCGCAATGATACTGATTGCCCCATACTGGCCTCGTCAGGTATGGTTTCCTTACCTGAAGAAGCATGTGGTGGACGATCCGTGGACCTTGGACCTAATTCCGGACCTGCTAATTCATCAGTCGGGACATCAGCATCAGTCCCTCCGATCTTTGAAATTGACAGCTTGGCTCCTCCACTTCCGACTTTAGTCAGAAGTCACACACTAGACCCGGAAGTTGTTCACATTTTATCTTCTGCCCACAAACCCACCACTAACAAATTGTACCTCAGTAAGTGGAAGAGGTTTGCTATCTGGGCTCAACTCAAGGGCTTAGACCCTATCACTGCTCCTATCCCAGAGGTTTTGAAATTCTTAACATCCCTGTTTAATCAAGGATCTTCTGTCTCTACTATTAAAGTCCAACTAGCGGCTATCTCTAAATTCCATGAATCCACGGATCCTCCATTGATGAGCAGCAGACTATGCAAAACTTTCATTAAAGGTGCGGGCCTGTTAAGACCCCCAATTTTTCATCCTGCCTCCGTGGGATCTTGATTTGGTGCTTGCATTAACATCTTCCCCTTTCGAACCGGCTGCTACATGTGAGTTAAAATATCTGTCTTGGAAAACTGCCTTCTTAGTTGCAATTACTTCTGCAAGAAGAGTTTCAGAACTTCAAGCCCTGTCTATTAAGCCGCTGCACTTGATTTTCCACAAGGATAGAGTATCACTTAGGCCTAATCCATCCTTTGTCCCAAAGGTCTGTTCTAGTTTCTGTCTCCAACAATCTCTAGAGCTACCAGTTTTCTTCCCAAAATTCTCCAATGAAGCGGAATACACTCTCCATAAATTGGATGTTCACAGGCAATTACGCTTCTATTTAGACAGGACTCAGCAACTTCGTAAGTCAGACCAGTTGTTTGTGTCCTTCTCAGATAATAAATTGGGTCAAACCATCACAAAAGCTACTATCTCCAAATGGATCAGAGATTGCATAACTCAGGCTTATTCTTCTTAGAATAAGCAACTTACAACATCTATCAAAGCTCATTCTACCAGAGCTATGGCTACTTCTATAGCTTTTCATTCCAAGCTCGCTATATCGGAAATTTGTGCTGCGGCTACTTGGTCCAACCGCGACACTTTCATTTCCGACTACAAATTGGATGTGGCATCTAAAGGACGAGCATCATTTGGTTCCACGGTACCCAGGAGTGTTTTCCAGTGAGCCACCCAGGATTCAGGTGCTAGGACGCTGTCCCATCAGTCAGAATGTAGGCAGATAGGATCACATAACATCTTTTAGTTATGTACTCACCATAACTTCAGATGTTTGGGATCCATCTCGCCACATTCCTAATACCCACCCTCCTTCCCCTGCCTTGGAGATCAGAAGAGATTGAACGGTTTTGAGTTCTACTGTTTTATCTTGTTTCATCTGACGATGTTATATAAGCAGGGCGTGCATGTGTGCATGTATGCGGACAAACTAGATCTGGGGGACTGGTAGTGGTGCATCCTGGGATATAGTAAGCTCAGCCAATAAGAGACTTCGCTCTTTGGCATAAGCGTGCCGAGTCGGAGCCGAGGGATCGGCTCCGAACCCATCAGTCAGAATGTAGGCGAGATGGATCCCAAACATCTGAAGTTATGGTGAGTACATAACTAAAAGTTAAATTGAATGGACGATGCTCCTCCATCTTGTAATCTGGAACCCAGTAGTGGCTTGTACCTCAAACCCCATTCACTTATAACTTGGTGACAAATTGGTTAGACAAACTCATATGGGTACCTCCTTTTCCACAAATAATTTAACCAAGTTCCCCATTTCCACTTTGACAGTTTCTAAATTGGAACACATCCTAGCAATACGAACCATCTGGCCCTTTACAATGTTCCTCTTAACATATATTGGATGACAACTCATATAGTCTAAGTAATCATTGGAAAACGTGGGCTTCCTATATATCCTGGATTCAAAACAAAACCTCCCTAAATTCTTAACAATAGTTACATCTAAATAATCGATTTTTCTGTACTAAAATTCCCAGTGAATTTAAAATATTCACATAAATTGTTTAAATAGTTCATAAAATCATGTTGATCGTTAACATTCCAAAGGATGAAAATGTCATCCAAAAATCTTAGATAAGTAATGCAGGAATCCACAAAAGGACTATTATGACTATATAGTTTTTCCCAAGCAAACATAACCAGATTTGCAAACAATGGTGCACAACTAATACCCATTGCGACACCACGTGTCTGTCTATAAAACTCACAATTGAAAAAGTAGAAATTGTTTTTCAATACTAGCTCTATTAATATCATTATAAAATTTATCATAGTGTTACACAGGGAAGTTTTATCCAACAACACTTCATAGAAAAATTCCAAACCTATGTCATGAGGGATGGAAGTAAATAAGTCCACTACGTCTATTGTGAAAAAGCTTACATTCTCATCAAACAAATCATTATTAATTTGACTTAAAAAATCCCAAGAGTCCTTGAGAATGTAGTCAATATGAGTTAAGGATTTCCTTACTAATCGATCTATAAAAATACCTAGTGGATATATAGAGCTATTCTGACTAGTAATAATACGTCAATATGGGGAGGAGGGTCAGCTATGTTTTTATGAGTTTTAGGGATGCCAAACACAATAGGTATAGTTGCGTTGTTAAGAAATTCAAAAATTCCCTCATTGATGACACCCTGAAACAAGGAGTCCTACAGTACCAACTGGATCTTCCTATGTGCAATGTTGACTTCATTTGCATACAGTTTCATATTTCCCTTTTTCTTGTAACATGGTGAATATTTTAGCATTGTAATCTTCAGTTTTAACCATGGCCATCCCCCCCCCCCCCCCCAAATCTGGTTTCATAAATCTTAACTTTTCATCCCTCCTTAGTTCTTTTAGTAATTTATTTTCTTCCTCAGATAAATTAAATTGCTTAATTCTACTTCTCCCATTTAACTCAAAAATCTCTTGGTAACATATTTTTTTCAAAATTAGCAATTACAGGGTGTAAGGGAGGAGTTATACAACTTTTTTTCTTTATTCTATTCTTCTCCGTTGTTTCAACATTGTCCTTAAAAAGATATTGTAAATTGATTTTTCTAGTGAACATCTTTAACTCAGTCATACTGTTCACTATGTCATCCTTGTTCGTAGGTACAAACGTTACTCCTTTACTTAGAAGTGAAAAAAAGTTTTTATCTATCTCAATACCTGCATAATTGTAAATATTGAATCCATGGTGGGATAACAATAAGCCCCCCAAAGAACTTTATCACTATTGAAGGAAGTTTCATATGAACCTAATTGTAACTGTTCTTCCTCCTCTGGTATGAGTTCCTGTATAGATTCCCTCTGGCCCCACCCTGGGAATCTAAAAAAACTTGGTTAGTGCCTTTGTAATTATTCCTTTTATTTTGTAACCTTTCCAATCTTCTAATAGGTGGGTACTCGCTCTCATACTCCCTCTTCCTTTCACTTTCTCTCTGGTAACCACCTTGTCTTTCCTGTTGAATATTATGTCTAGGTTCATTAACATTTTCTTTAATATTTTCCACATAAGATTTAGGAAATGGGTACGCCACTTGGTTCCTATACTCATTCTCATCTCTAATTAATTTACTTTTCTTCGTCTCTATATTTATTTCCACGTCTTCCTCCACTTTATCAAACAGAACATTGTACTTAATAGCAACAGTGTCAAAATGCAAGTCATTTAAAATAAGATCATTACATTTTTCACTTTTTATTAACAATTCTTTCACTCTGTTGCTATTTACTCTAATAATTAGTTTCATTAGTTCGACACCATGACGCTCTAACATTTCCAAAAGTTCATCACATTCCTTCTGTCCTTTCTTTAAACCATTTGGGAACCTATAAACACGTAGTCCTCTAGGCACCCTGTGTTTAGCAATACACTCAGTAAGGTAACGTTATCACCTATAAGCTACGTAGCTTCAAAAGCATTTGTTTTAGTTCATTGTCTATTATCCATGGTTTCTTCCGCACTGGTTGAAACTTCGTCGAATAGTCCAAAGTCATTGTTGAACCAACCCTGCAGTCTGTTTTTAGAACCACAGTTGACTTGCTTCATACTTTTCTGCCCACAAGGAATAGATTCTACAGATATTACCAAACCAGATGCTGAACAACCTCTAACGCTTTTCGCATTTGTTCTCATTGGTGACTCTCCTCCTTCGCATCCATAACGTCCCTCAGTGATGTCACTGCAAGGGGTTCTCAGATGTAGTTTAGTTACAACTTCTTGTAGATGATTAACTTTTTCAGCTAAGTTAACTATAAGCTGGTAGATGTTATTCCCAGGTATATTCGCGACCTGTTCATTAGAGAAGGAAGCATTTGAAGCTTCTTCCTCAAATATATTTGATAAACATGAATCTTCCATATTCACAGGTAAAAAGGAACAGTGTCACAACCATTTGACTTGCTTTCCAGCCTCTGGAAAACGAGTAAAGAACAACCCGGTACAGAGTGTAATGCAGCCAATAAAACCAAATGACACTTTGAAGGACTGAAAGCACAATAGTCTTGAAATAATAAAAAGTTTTAATACCATAAATAGTGGAACCATAATTTCTCTATGTAGAAATCTGAACATTCCTGACATATAACAATATAAACTACCCCTCTTGTATTGCAGTTACCAGCTACTATCTTAATTTCAAACCCTGCTCTTTCCATATAAACTATAGGGAAACAATTATGTACCTGCAATAATCACACGCTCCACACCTTGTGGTGACTTTTGTACTGTCATTTGGTTTCACAATGGGGTGTTCTAATAAATATTTCATATTGTTATTGGTGCGATATACAAATTTTGGCTCTGGTCCCACTACTTCCAATAGTTCTCTATTACCTTTAAATAGTAACCAATTTCTTTTAATAATGTTTTTGACCAACATGATAATTTTATGAACTATTTAAACAATTTATGTGAATATTTTAAATTCACTGGGAATTTTAGTAAAGAAAAAATCGATTTAGATGTAACTTCTGTTAAGAATTTAGAGAAGTTTTGTTTTGAATCAGGATATATAGGAAGCCCACGTTTTCCAATGATTACTTAGACTATATGAGTTGTCATCCAATATATGTTGAGGAACATTGTAAAGGGCCAGATGGTTCGTATTGCTAGGATGTGTTCTAATTTAGAAACTGTCAAAGTGGAAATGGGGAACTTGGTTAAATTATTTGTGGAAAGGAGGTACCCATATGCGTTTGTCTTATCAATTTGTCACCAAGTTATAAGTGAATGGGGTTTGAGGTACAAGCCACTACTGGGTTCCAGATTACAAGATGGAGGAGCAACGTCCATTCAATTTAACAATGATTTTTCCCATTCAGTGGTGGTTACATACAGTGAGAACAGTGAGAAAATCAAAAACATTATTAAAAGAAATTGGTTGCTAATTAAAGGTAACAGAGAACTATTGGAAGTAGTAGGACCTGAGCCAAAATTTGTATATCGCACCAATAACAATATGAAATATTTATTAGAACACCCATTGTGAAACCAATTGACAGTACAAAAGGCACCATAAGGTGTGGAGCGTGTGATTATTGCAGGTACAAAATAGTTTCCCCCTATAGCTTATATGGAAAGAGCAGGGTTTGAAATTAAGTTAGTAGCTGGTAACTGCAATACAAGAGTAGTAGTTTATATTGTTATATGTCAGGATTGTTCAGATTTCTACATAGGGAAATTATGGTTCCACTATTTGTGGTATTAAAACGTTTTATCATTCCAAGACTATTGCGTTTCCAGTCGTTCAGAGTGTCATTTGGTTATCTGGGAAGAGTAGTTGAGGAGAAGGGTAGTCTGAATGAAGAGGTCAAAGCTAGAATCAGAGGGGCTGCAGCCAATTGGCATAGAGTATCAGGTGTAGTCTATGACAGAAAAATACCAAAGAAGCTGAAAAGTAAGGTGTATAAGACAGTGGTACAACCAGTACTACTGTATGGTACAGAAACCTGGGCAGTAAAGGCAGAACAGTTGAAGAAGCTAGAGGTGATGGAAATGAAGTACCTGAGAAAGGTGATAGGATGCACACTGTGGGACAGATGAAGAAATGAGGACATAAGAGTGGAAGCCAAAGCAGCTCCAATTGCAGAAAAGATCAAATAGAACAGATTATGGTGGTTTGGGCACATGTGTAGAAAAGCAGAAGACAATCTGGTGAGGAAGACTTGGGACAGATGGGAAGAAGGTAAGAGGAAGTGAGGACATCCAGCAAAGAGGTGGATGGACTGTGTGAAAGAAGATCTGTGATAGTCAGGCATGAGTGTTGAAGAAGGCAGGAGTGTGGCACTGAATCAAGAGAGATGGCGACAGTTAACATGATACCCCAACCCCATGTCGAAAAAAATGGGAAAAAATGGGGCTGATGATGATTTAAAGGAGACCATTTTGTTGTCTGATCATACCAGAGAGGGCATTACAATGGGGGGGGGGGTCTTGCAGCACTCTCCCATATTACAGAGAACCAGATCCAGTATCTTTGTGCCCCCTGGTTAGTATACTGACAAGCTAGTCCAGGGAGTTTGTGTTTACAATGTCTAGGAATTTATGTGCTTGCATGTTTAGTGTCATATATGATTCCAATTTAATTGTGCAGTAATTAAAGTTGTCTATGAATATGGTTTGGGTTGGGTTGGATGGTGAATGTCTCCAGTAATCTTAAATACATGTTATGGGTTTCCTAGTTTGCAAGGAAGTTGTATAGGATTTTGCATCTGGTAATTTGAATGTGTAGAATCTCAAGTACTTCATCTGTTTGACCTGCCTTAAGGTATATTTATTTTTGATATAAATCAAGATACCTCCACATTTAGTCCATTCCCGTGTAGAAGCTGGGTTAAATGTGTGAAAGACATTAAAGCCTTGCACTGCTGGGTTGCTCTCCTCAGCTTTAAAACAGTGACTGCACCAATGTCAGCTTTCTCTAGGGTTAGGGGAGCTTGTAGAGAGTGGAGTTTCTTGTTTAGACTCCTAGCATTGAGTAGTAACACCTTTAGATTTTCTTGGCTTTGGTTTGCTATGTCTGAATGATTGTCAGGGTGGCATTGCCTAAAAAAGGACACTATGGGGAGGACAATGTTTTAGCTAATATTCTAAAGCTTAGAGGGGAGAGATACAGACCAACCCTGGCACAGCAGCTTGGTCTGTTGACCATCTACTTCCTTGCTGCTAAATATTGCACCCCCTTAGAATGACATCAGAATTTATTCCAATTATTAAAGTCAGTCATCCTCTGTTCGCATTGTGGCATCATCCTTGGAGAAGGTAGAATGCTGCTCAGTGCTAGGGTCATACCAGCCTCAGACATACAGTCTAAGAGCTCCATGATGTTTCTCTTCATATAGTCTAGGGAGGTATGTCTCAAGTCATTTACATCCACATGGACTATGACTGAGTCATACTGGTACTTGTGGTCAGAAGGCTTATTTATGGCAGATCCTGCCCCCTGATAAGCAACTAACTTCAACTTTTTCTTTACTTAGCCAGGTGGGAGGGACATCAGTGTATCTCACCATGGATTCTCCAGTGACAAGAATGTTGGGTCATTTGGTGTCTTGCCTAATGGGCTTAGAAGTAGAGGCTCAGTAAGATGTGGCTGTGTATGTTGATGTGAGTGTTGTTTTGAAAGAGTGCATATGGGGCTGTTGAAGGCATTTGTTATGTATGTTCGTGTAGGAGATCTTTGGAGTTTAGGAGGGTTACAACAGCAAAAAACAGCAAAATACGCATGTCTACATGTCTGGTTCGTGCTGTGTGTGAAAGATGCAGTGTGTGTACTGCTGACAACCTGATTGGCATTAGGAGTACTTTTATGTGAGATATTTTCCTTCAGTGACATTGTGTAAACATATCCCTCATATATCTTATCAGTCTGTTTGAGAATTAACTGGTTGCCAGTGAACATGAGGCAATTTCTTCATTGCTTCAGGATGTCCATATCCACCAAGCCAGCAAAAGAAATAGCGGTTTCATAACCATCGCAACAGGTCCTTTTTATTGATTAGTTGGTTGCTCTGAGAATAGAGTGAAATCAGAAGGATCTGGTTTGCAACGCTGGGGGCAATGCTTATCACTGTGCATACTAATTGCCCTGTGTACAACTAGTATTGGTGAAATTTCAAGGGTACTTTTACTTGGAAAATGTCAACTCAAAGTGCCTGCATCTATACAGGGCACTATCAAACATTTGAGGGGAAAGTACTCAAGCAGACCCTTATGATTTAGGGATGAAGTATTTAGGAAGGTACTCTGAAGTTAGGTTAGACAGTAGCTAATCAAGCAGTAGTTATTGAAAGGAAGAATTTGCTTTGTCAGGAATGATGGAAAGTGGAGGTTCACCTAATCGGCTACCACCTGGCAACTACTATTGCTGTTCTCACAACAGCCTCACTCTGCTGGGATACAGTGTCCCTTGCTTCTTCTCTCACGAGAAGCAAAGCAGTAGCACTAATCCGAAGATGAGAAACAAGCCAGTGATTTGAAATTGAGTAAACTGATTACATGTGTTACAGATAGGGCATGTCTGCAAAAGAACTTGACTACTTGGGCACATGAGAATGATAAGCTGATAAATATATCAAAAGCTAAGCATATGAGATTTAGAAGATATAAATTGAAAGGTGAATATTTAATACAGGGCACAGTGATTGAACCTGGGTATATGAGTAGATCCAGCTCTCAGTTATTCTAATCATATCAGTCAATTAGTTAATGATGGTTATAGAGCTATGGGTTGTATAAAAAGATGTATAAAGTCTAGGAAATCAGAAATGGTGAAGTCATTGTTTGTTAGTTACATTATATGCAAACTTGAGTATGGAATAACAATATAGAAATCTTATAAGAAAACAAACATGAGCAAACTAGAAAGAGTACAGCAGAAATATACCAAGAGCATCCAAGGATGTGAAAATTTAAGTTATTATGAAAGACTAAAATATCTGAATTTGTATAGTGTCTTATACCGATATTTAAGAGGAGACCTTATTCAGGTATATAGGACATTTAGATACAACTACCTCTGTGAAAGTTTGGGTTATCAAAAAGTAGAAGAGAATCATCAGACGACCTATGCAGATGATTCTATAAGAATGTCAAGTGTACTAACTGGGTCTCTGAGACAGCAGCTGATGCATGGAATAGACTACCAAATTACATTAAAGTAAGCACTACTTTATATATTTTTAACAGCAGCCTAGACATTTATTATAGAAAACAACTGTTTTTGATATATTGGCAGGCTAGAAGGGCATTGATGTCATGCTTGAAATATTTGTATGTATGTAAGCCACAGGATCTTTGATGATCAGTTTTATCCCAGATGATGCGGGGGGGGGGGGAGACTGTAGGCTTGTTATAGCCTTTTCCTGGCAGATACCTTGAATGGCAACCAGACTAGTCAGAAAGGTCCCACACAGACACACACTGCTCAATCAGAGACAGCCAGAAATCAATCACCCTCTGCTCTTTCTCTCGTGAGAAGCCTTTGCACAAGTTCCAAGCTGGCTTCTACAAAGCAGTTAATAGGCTTTCTGGTATTCATCAGTCTCCAGAAAATAGTATCCATGTGCTGCTTCTCTCACCAGGAGTTAAATAGAAGCATTAATCCCAAGATGACTAATGAGAGGTGGAATGTGGTCTTTCAATTGATTGGTGGTTTTGGATCAGACGTTGCAGATCTTAAAGGTTAGAAACAACATGAGTTAATATTCTAAGAGGTGCAGTGTGCAGAAAGCAGTTAGTTACATATGAAAGAGGGGGGTAACTCAAGCTTTAACACTCTGTGGAGAGCCACTAATTTTAAAAGACCAAGATTGGATGGGGGTAGGCAGTTGGTATTCTGGTTCTATGGAATACAGTGGGAGGGCAAAGAAATTTGAATAACTTCACAGGATGATGATTTTGTGCCTATTGACAATAGCCAATGAAAGAGGAGAGAGGAAGGAATTATGTGGTCAAATTAGCAGTAGGGGATGGCAAACCGAAAAACAGTGAATTTAAAAAACAACACCACCAGCGTGGGAAAGTGGGGAAAAATCTAATCTCTGTGTGGCTCACAAGAGGCACAGCTTTGGTTTCATTTGTAGTTTAAATGTTCAGTAGAAAACAGAATGCATTTAAACATAGAGCAATGAAAATACACCACAATATACAAAACAGAAGAAAGCAATACAAAATACCAGAAAAGAATAGGTTCATAGGTGTGTATTAGGCCCTGGGGCCTTTACAAGCCTAGCCATAGGATTACCCTGGCATCATGCCACCCAACCTTAGTTCCCAGTGCCTCTAATGAGTAGAACCACTGGAGTTATCCCCGGGATGAATTTTCTTTTTCCCATCCACTCATCAAGATTTCTCTTGAAAAGGGTCAGCGAGGTGCTCCGTTTGACATGTATGGGAAGTCTTCCATAGCATGGGCAGTCTCTGGGTTATGAACTTGTCCCTTCAGTGCGTTCTGTTGATTGTGGTAATGAGGTTGAGGTCTCTGGAGCATGTGGTGCGGAGGGATTACGTTTTCTCTAGATGTAGCATTTCTAACAGAGCTGGGTCAGACATGGCTTTGTAAGTCAAGCAGAGATCGACTCTAAGTAGGCGATATGAGACAGAGAATAGTTGGTGTTTTTGGAGTCTGTCCATATAGGACAAGTATTTAAGGCCTGGGATCCTCTTTGTGAGGTACGTTTGCAGCCCCTCCCATTGTTGCAGGTCTCTAGTGAGGTACATGCCAAATGGGGCATTGTACTCGATGACTGGCCTAATGAGGGAAGAGTAGAGGGAGAAAACGACGTCTTTCTTCCTGGATTTAAAACCCTTAGTAATGAGATGTGCTACATAGAAGGACATTTTGACCACAGTGGCAATGTGGTGATCAAAAGAAAGGTTGCTGTCAACCTGTGTTCCAAGATCTCTTATCACGCCTTCTATGTTCAGAGGACTACCATCAATGTGGTAATTCATGGGAATCAGGGTTTTTCCAAAGGGATTGACGACACACTTTTTGGCATTGAGCTTAAGGCCATGGTTCTGACACCAGCCATTGGTCTCAGTGAGGCCATTCTGTAGGATGTCAACATCACATGAGGAGTTAATAATAGCTCCCAACTTGCAATCGACTGCAAACTCTGTCAGCTAGAGTCCCTTCATGTTGGCCTGGACTTCAAAAAAGTAGATACCAAACAGGAGAGGACCCAGGACCGAACCCTGTGGGACTCCACTCATGACTAGTATGCAATCTGACTTGGAGTCAGCTACTTTCACACTGTGGGTTATATCAGTGAGCCAGTTTGCAACCCACCTAGTGATATAGGGGTCGATGCCTAGCTTAGTGAGTTTTCCTATGATTCCTGAGTGGGGAATGGTATCAAAGGCTTTAGCCAGATCAAGGTAGGCTATATGAACTATCTTGCCTTCATCCACAGCTCTGATGACTGACTCAAAGAAGTCGACCAAGTTGACCAGGCATGATCTACCCTTCAAAAAACCAAACTGTGTGGGATCCAAAGTTTGGAGATTCCCTATATCCTTGTTTATTAGGTCCATGATGATGTGTTCCATAGCTTTGTATATCAGACTCATCAGGCTAATGGGATGATAGTTCCCAGGGTCTGTAGTCACTCCTCCTTTGTGGAGAGAGATGACTGTAGCAGTGCACTATTCAGTAAGGACAAAACCTGAGATGAAGTTGTGATTGAACAGGGCACACAGGTGAGGTGCCAGTTCACTCTGTAGTTCATGTAGAACACAGCAAGGGATATTGTCAGGTCCCATAGAAGCTGTATTCTTTGTCTTGGACAGTGCTGTTTTAACCTATGCAGCAGTAATACTGGGTGCCTGGCAATCTACTGGTATTGTGATTGGTCCTTTGGGGGGAGGGGTAAAGCTGGAACTGAATCTGTCGGCCAATATATTGGCAATATCTGTTGGCTCTGTATAGGAGGTACCATTGTGCAGTAGCTCAGAGCAAATCTGGGTATTGCTGTGAAGATTCTTTACATAACTATAGAAGGCCTTGTGGTTGTCTTTACTATCTGCTGCAATTCTGTTTTCATAGCTAGCTTTAGAGGATTTGATCATAGCTCATAGAATAGTACTAAGCTAACTGCCCTTGTGAGCCATTTTAAGCCTAGCCAATTTTCCCTTGTGAGACTCAAACCCTGCACCTTGTGTTTGCAAGGCAAGCACCTTAACCATTAGGCCACCCCTCCCAGCTTTTTGTTGAGGCTGATAAGGGAGTTTTTTCCTTTCTTGGGACTTCACCTTATTCCACATCAGTTTCCTCCTTCTGTTGTAGAGTTTGTTTATGGCAGGGGACCACCAGATTAGCTTCTTGTTTTTGGAGGAGAGTGTCTTGGCCCTATTGGGTATGGCGAGATCCATGCATTTATGTACGTGTTCATACAGTGCATTGGTGTATGACATTTGGCGGTCCTGCAACTATTCTCCATTTGCATGGGTGCCGTGAAGTTAGCCACCTCTGTTTTTAGAAGCCCAAAGTTAGCTTTGGAGAACGTTTTCATGGTGGTTACCATTGCAGGGGGATGGGAGGAATGTGAATTTCCAAGGTGATTAGTATGTGGTCGGATCTAACCAGGGAGGAGTTGACTATTGGTGTAGAGCAATGGTCGCCCATGTTAGTAATGACCAGGTCAAGGATGTTGCTACCTGTAGTGGAGGTAAAAGAGAGTTGGTCCAGGGCATTGGAATTAATGAATTCCAGGAAACGTTGGTCAAGTGTATTGGTACATGAGTAGTTTTCCCATTTAATAGAGGTGTGTTGAAGTTGCCCAGTATGAGAGTGTTAGGTTGGACCCTAATATTCTCCAGGGTGCTTAGGAACGTGGACTGTAAGTCTTGGGATATGGTTGGGGACCTATAGCAGACTACGACCTGAATCACTGTCTTAGCCAATATTAGCTGTACCTGAAGTATCTCTGATGCGTTATGTTGGGCTTCCAGTCTGGAGGTGTACGCATCCTTTATGAATATGGAAACACCACCGCCTTTGGAGCTTCGGTCCATGTTCTGGGGCTGAAAGGTGTGGAATGAGTTATAGCCTGATAGTGCAGGGGTGCTTTCTGCTGCTTTGGAGCAGGTCTCTGTTACGGCACAAATGTCGATGTTCTCCGTTTTAAGAAGTGCTTCAAATGAGTACATTTTGAGATTTAGATTTCTAGCATTGAGCAATATGACCCTCAGATTGCATTTGTTTGTAGCTGTTACAGTTTTAATTTGGTCTTTGGAACACCACCTAAAAAAGGCACTATAGGGGTGGCAAGAGCCTTGGCCAATATCCAGAAGCCCAGGTTTGACAGATACAGGCCATCTCTGGCAAAGCATCAAGGTCTGTTAATCATGTCATCCTAGGCAGACAGATACTGGCTCCCCTTATGACACCATAAACTTAGCCAGATGTTGAAATATTCTGCTTGTACTTTGGTATCATTCTAGGTGATGGTAGGATACTTCTCAGAGCTAGAGTCATACCCGCCTGGGCTACATAATCTGAGAGCTCCTCCATGTCTCTTTTCATCTGGTCCAGGCAGATACATCTTAGGTCATTCACACCCACATATACAATGACAGAGTCATATTTGTACCTGTTGTTGAGGGACATGAGTGTGTGTGCATTATGTGGCAGATCCTGGCACCTGACAGGCAGCTGATTGTTACTTTCTCCTTATTCAACCTAGTGAGTGGGACATCAGTGTGCCTCACTATCGAGTCACCTATGACTAGTGTGTTGGGCATGCTGTTTTGCCTTAAAGGCTTTGTTTGAGTAGTACACTGTTTAGGAGAGTTATGTGTCTTGTGATTAGTGTTGTGTTGTGGTGGTCGAATGCATTTCTGCCATGGAGGTCTCTGCTGTTTGGGTAGATTTTTGAGAGCCTCCATGAAGGTGGGTGTGTGGTTTGTGTTTTTATGTGAACACAGTGCTGGTGTGTTCTGGAGGGCTGTGTGTTCCATGTGGTGTGGTGCAAGTGTTGACCTTCTCCTCTTGACCAGCTATTCCATTCTTGGCTGGAGAGTGCGTCGCTTCCAATTTGGATATATAAGTGAATCTCTCACAAGTCTGAGTGTTGGGAGGTAAGAGGAGAGGGTTGTTGGTGTCCAAGTTGCTACATTGCCTCAGGATGCCTAGGTTCACCAGGTTAATAGGAGAAAGCACAGGGAACTGACGTTTAGACATGCCTGGAGGGGTGGGCATTAATAATATGTACTGGAGCTGTTTCCTTGTAGAACGTTTAGTGCTGGTAGTACTTGCTACAAGAAGTCTGGTAAAATGCTAGACCAATAAGCTAGAAAAAGTGCAGAAGAGGAGAGAACTAGCAGATATAAGGCAAAAATTGAAGAGCAGACTTTGGCGCCGCTCAGAAGCTTACAAACAGTCCTGGATGTATCTGGACAAGACTAGCTGCAGGAAAGGCAGGAAACAAGTGCAAATGCAGGCGTTTAAACCAAAAGGTTGAAAGAGATGGAAAAAAATGCCCAAATGGCCAACAAACTACAATTTCTGGGCCATAAACCACTCCTGTTGTGGTAGGTAGGCTACCTAGTGCTTACTACTCCCACTGACAAGCTAGAAGGTTTCCCTCCAACACAGAAGGGCTTGGAGAGCTCAGAAGCTTACAAACAGTCCTGGATACAGGAAATCTGTATCTGGACTAGACTAGTTACAGGAAAGGTGGGAAAGAAGCTTAAATACAGGCTTTTAAACCAGAAAAGTTGAAAGAGATGGAAAAACTTCCCAAATGGCCAATAACTACAATTTCTGGGCTAGAAACTACTCCTTTTGTGTTAGATAGGCTACCTAGTGCTTACCGCTCCCACTGATAAGCTAGAAAGAGCAGTCACAAACAGAAAATACAACTCTCAGTATGAAAAAGCAGTTTACAGTTAAGGAAACCCTGTTACTCTCAATAATAAAGAAGACAAGACACTAACAGCAGAAGATGGCTGCCAGAAACATAGGGAACTCAACAAACAAAACTACTAGGCCTAGATAACAGTAGACCTCTATCCAGATTATGCTACCCAAGTAGAACATAGAAACCTCACAATAAATGCACAGAAAAGCACAGTTAGAGCACTCACAAACAGAAAATACAAGTCTCAGTATGAAAAAGGCAGTTTACAGTTTAGTAATTCAGTAAAAATGCAATTACAGTAATGAACACTATTACAGCTACTAGCTCTAGCCAATAAATGAAAGTTTTAAACAGATAAAAGAGCAAGAAGACTCTAAAGAATGCTTTTAACTGCAAACAAATCAGTTATATGATACCTGACAAGAACACAGAAACCTCACACAAAAGCACAGATAGAGCACTCACAAACAGAAAATATTACTCTTGGTATGAAAAAGCAGTTTACAGTTAAGTAATTCAGTAAAACTGTAATTACAGTAATGAAACTATCTAGCAATGAAAAATACAGTTAAAACAGTACACAAATGCAGTGAAACAGTAAAAGAAGCTTTATAACAGTGCAAACTGTAGTAGTTAAGCTGTATAGCACAATTGTATGTGTTAAAGAAGTCCAATTCAATTAAATAAATAAATGTAAGAAATAACTTATTCTGCTCTTGGAATCTTAAGGAATTTCTGCTTTATCCCAGTGATGAATCACCATTCTACAGCCTGGTAAATACAAGCACAGCCCCCTGCAGACACAGGGTTTATATACCAGAAAGGATGGGAAGAATCTAGAAACTCGAATTACTACCCAGTCCTGCTAGCCCCTGCTCTTACACCAATCACTCATGCTAGAGAAGATTAGGAAACCCTGTTACTATCAATAACAAAGAAGACAAGGCACTATCAGCAGAAGATGGCTGCCAGAAACACAGGAAACTGAACAAACAAAACTACCAGGCCTGGATAACAGCAGGCCTCTGTCTAGATTATGCTACCTGAGTAGAACACAGAAATCTTACAATAAATGCACAGAAAAGCACAGATAGAGCACTTACAAACAGAAAATACAAGTCTCAGTATGAAAAAGCAGTTTACGGTTTAGTAATTCAGTAAAAATGCAATTACATTAATGGACACTATTACAGCTACTAGTTCTAGCCACTAAATGAAAGTTTTAAACAGATAAAGGAGCAAGGATACTCTAGAGAATCCTTTTAACTGCAGACAAATCAGTTATATGATACCCGACTAGGACACAGAAACCTCACAAAAATGCACAGATAGAGCACTCACAAACATAAAATACAACTCTCAGTATGAAAAAGCAGTTTGCAGTTAAGTAATTCAGTAAAAATGTAATTACAATAATGAAACACTATCTAGCAATGAAAAATACAGTTAAAACAGTACACAAATATAAAGAAAAGCAAACTAACCATTCCCTCACAACAGTCTATGGCAAAGTCTGAGTGAGCCATTCCAGTAAAGCTTTGAAATGTTTTATTTTACCCTTTAAATACAAGATTTAGTTCCTAGCTCCTCCCTCAGTTCACAGATAATTAACTTTAAGTGAACTGTTCTAAATTTCATGTGATTCACAAGAGACACAGCACTGGTTTCTTTCCTAGTTTAAATATTAAATAGAAAACATAATACATTTAAAACACAGTGTAATGAACATACATCACATTACATGAAATAGAATAAAGCAATACAAATACCAAAAAAAAAGAACATAAGTAAAAGCAAACTAACCTTTCCCTCACAGCAGTCTATGTCAGAGTCTGTGTGAGGTTTCCAGTAAAGTATACTGTACATTGCAGGAATATAATATGTAATTTAGTGATACAAAACATAAAACAACATTGAAAAAAGAAAGAAAAATGAGCTATACATGCAGCTGTAGAACATATCTGAAAGAATTGTTACTACTGATGTTTTCTTTTTTAATGCATATTTTTAGCAGCTACAAAATAATAGCTGATAACAGCAGTCCCCCTGTAAGTGAAAGATATTATTTGTGCTTAGATGAGATTGTGGTTTTAATTATTTCATAGTAATACAGTAAATCAGCAAAAGACAGGCTGGGTACAGGACTGATACTTTTATGGAAGTATTCAAGTAACAGCAGCATTACACTTGCAAGACCAATTAGGTCAGCAAGATGGACACTAAGGTGAAATTCTCCATGCTCAGCTGGGCAGCAGCATATATGGAAAGTCACAGAGGGGCCTCATATTCCTTTAAGGGTAACCTATGAAGCCATCCAAAACACCACAGTATGGTCCACTATCTAATGTAGAAGTGAACGCTTCCAACAAATCAGCATTTTCTTGTATTAAACTGTTTCTTTTGTACTAAAAGGGAGCATGTCAAGCCAAAATGTCCAGAGAGGATGAATAGAGAAGTAAAACCTGGTATGCTGGAACATGTAGAGTCCTTCTGTGGTTGTTGCCTTTTCATAGCAGCAGTGAAGCTTGATTCCAGCTGAAAAGTATTTTTCACCATAGTGGAGGGAAATCAGATTATTGGGTAGAAGTATATAGTGCCTGGCACTTTATTTCTCCATTTGTTTGTTAACTGAGTGGGTAACCTGGAACAAAGACCCTTTGATTGATAAACCAGGCTCAAGCCACACAAATCAATATAATTTACAGTATTGTATACAAATACACTTATGCAAAAGAAACAAATGGTAGGGATAAAAATACAGTGAATGCATGTAATGTCTATATAAATACACAGGTGGGGTATATATGGGATAAAAACTACTGTATATGAAGGTAACACATAGTGAAAGACACCTTTATGTTGCACAGGCATTAGAAACTAAGAACAACCGTATCCTGTAAAATTACCCATTAGAGGATTTCCAGTGAATGATTCTGAGCTTTGAAAAAATGCATTCTTTTGTACAAATATTGCACAGTCTCAATTTTGCCTTTTAACAAATGTAAATTTCCATTAGAGAACATGACAGGTAAGCAAACAGTAAGGTAGCTAAACCTAGAGAGTTATATACAATTGCAGCCACTGACTTCAAAGCTATGAGGCAGCAGGAAAGAATGGAATGGGTGTAGCTAAATGAAATGTGGTAGGACTGTATTACAGCAAGGACAGCATTAAGCATTGTCAGTTTTACATATATAACTACCCCTGCACTACATGTTAAGTTGCCTGACAGTAATAGCTTTATTCTTCAGAAGACATGCCAAAGCTGCTTTGAGAAGGAGAGTTTTTTTTCACACATAGGGCCAGAAAACCCAGCACTTCTAAACACAAACCTGGTTAGCCTGAATTGCATGAAACTACATACTTGAGTATATACATTTCATATAAATATATGAGGTAAGTAATTTTTCATCCACAGGCTGACTCCCCATCTATTATAACCAGTTTATTGACAGAGGTATACACCTCAGATGTCCAACGTTGATAAAAAATGATAATGTGTTCCAGCTTCTTTCACTCAAATACACACTAAACATGTGAAAGGAGATAAATGACAGTTTAAATGTTTTCAGTTGACAGCAGGGGCCAGTCATTTCATCCTCAGACTGTCTCTATACCCACTAGCTATAGTCCCTTTTTTTTTTACTCAAATGATTTTTATTTTGATGAAATAACACAATTTAATACATTCATAACATTCAATAACTATTTACAGTATTTACATTCAGCCTGACAAAAAGGATTCAGATAAAAACATTTGTAGTTAAATAATAAGTTAATATATAAACTATGATAGTTAGGAAGAGTTTGGTTCCATCTGGAAGGTATCAATCAAATTCAAAACTTTCCTCCATGGACTATTAACCAATGGCTTAGGAAAAGTTCTTAACTCTTTAGTTCTTTTCTCCGTTAGTATGCATTTCTTCAGTGATGATAGAAATTCCTCCATTGTGGGTGCTACATTAGAGTTCCATCTTCTAGTTATACATTTTCCGGCTATTGCTAACATTGTCCACAACAAATACTTTCTTCATATTATTACTATTAACAACATTCAATAAAATTATGGACTTTGTCAAAACAAATGTATCAGTATAGCTAGCTTGAAGAAATGTGTTAATCTTACACTCTTTTTTTGACTGTGTACATCTCAGATGTCTTATTGCGAGCAAACAAATAAATAATGGCCACAGTAGTATACATCAGATTGTTACTGTCAGTCATATACAGTATATCCCATTGCAATAACCATCACACAGTTTTAATTGTTGTTCTTCTTTCGGCTTTTCCCGGTTAGGGAGTCACCACAGCAAAACTCCGGTCCACTAGTGATTGGCAGTAGATTTCTTTTACGGGTGCCAAGGTGCCAGCTCGGTGCCCAACCTTCAACAAAGGCACGCCCATTCTACGCATGTTTTTTGAACGCCACTCGACCACAGGGGGGGGGGGGACATGCAGACTACACACAGAAGGCGCTCCATCCAAGAATCGAACGGGAGGACCTCTAAAATGCATAAATAAATAAATCATGGCACAGCCCAAGGGATGATATATATTTTTCTTTGATACAGCTGAGTTGTATAGTGTGAGTTAATATTTTTCATATAGTTGCAAGTCACACAGACTGCAGCCCACAGACACTCCCTTGCTGTCACATGTGTGAACATACCCACCCCCTCTACACACAGATATGTCCACCAGTAACATCCATGTTATGTGATCAAGCAGAGGAATAAATTAATAAATAATGTCAACAGTAATGTACTTCAGTTCATTGCTTTCTGACACATACAGTTCAATCATTACAACTGCACACGCGTGTATACACACACACACAAAATATTAATTTACATTACACAACTTATCTGCTTTAAAAGCTTTAGAAGAAAGCATTTAAAGAAAGACTTTTTACATCTGCCTATGCTAACAATTCAAGAATTAAAAAATGATGTATAAATAGTATGCCCTAATAATAAAAATAAAATTTAAATACTTATTCTCACATTGTAAGGTTCACTAAGTATAAACAGGCAATCTATCCAGGGCTTTCAGTTTCAAAAAACAAGTGACTGAAATAGAATCATTCTTCTAAAGCTTTTAAATGTATGGTTACTACATTATACTTATGCATTTATATGTGGTTTTAAAATGTAATCTTATACATCAGTTTTATAGCATTTTTTGTGAACAGAGTTATGTTTCATATTGTACATATTTTATATGTCATATTTCATATTGTATGCTTATTGTATGTGCATTCTGACCCTCATTTGTACACATATATCATGTATTATATAGTATATTATATTATATTATACATTAGCTTTATGCATTTTAACCTTGGATTAAATGTAATATAATGAATATTTATATATTTTTAATGTTGTACATAGGTATAATTATCTGGTATAAATGCAAGATTGTTAATGTTAAGCTAACACAATATAGCAGTATGAGTTTAATGCAAGCATTATATTTTAAATGTGACTGTTTGCTTAATACACCTTTAAATAATGTACTATATGCATTTTGAACCCTAAGCAGTAATGAATGTGATTGGTTTACAATTCTTTCACTAATTAATTTTATGATATAAAGGTGCTGCCTTTTGGACATGTTGTATCTTGATAAAGTTTCCTAACTGAGGAGAGGAAAGCGCTTGATTTTTTACTCTGTGGCTCAATAAATTTGTTTTATACTTATTAGATTCATCAGCTATTTTTTCCACATCTCAGTACTACCAAAGCATTTTTGCTTATTTAGTTTCTTCTTTACCAGTTTGTCTGGCCCTTAGTAATAAGATACAGCAAAGCAAAGGGATCATGCAGTACCACAAACCTAAAAATTTTGCTAATGGTCATTTGCAGTGATTTCTTATTCTAAGAGGTGTTGTGAAATATGACGAGGTGTGAATATTCTAAGCTGGACATGAGCAGGTTACTGCCAATGGATCTCCACACTCCCCCTTGAGGTGGTTAGAGATCTTGTAACATAGGCTGCAGTCCTTCAAAACATTATTTATGTAGTTTTCTGCATGGACCATGAAGGATACTGTTGTGTCTAAGACCGTAAGGTATTTACACTGCTTACTTGAAAAGCTAACTCAGACTCTGCCATGGACTGCTATGAAGGAGAGGTTACTCTGTTTTTCTTATATTGCTTTCTTGTAATTTGTATTGTTGTATTGCTTTATTCTATTTTTGTATACTGTGATGCTTTTTCATTACTCTGTATTTTAATCGTATTCTGTTTTCTATTGCATATTTAAACCAGGGCTGTCTCTTTTGAGTCACACAGGAAATACAATTTTCCCACCTTTCTACCCTGGTGTTGTGTTTTTAAACTCAACTATTTCTGTAGTTGCCCCCCCCCACATGCGCACGCACACACACACACACACACACACACACACACACACACACACACACACAGACACACACACACACACACACACATTAATTTGACACTCCCTCTCCTCTTTCATTGGCTTCTGTCAGTAAGCACAAAATTATCATTTTGTGAAGTCACTCTGCCTTCAAATATTTAAATTGATGGCATTTCTCAAACTATTCTACAAAGCCAGAATACTAAGTACTCACCCCTTCCAATCTATCTTGCTCTTTTAAAATCTGTGTCTCTCCCCCTAGATTGCTAAAGCTTGAGTTAACCCCTCTTTCATATCTATTACTGGGCAAACTGCAACTCTTAGGATATTAACCTATTTTTTTCCTATCTTGCCTTTAAAATCTGCAGTATCTGGTCCAAAACCACTAATCGTTGGATAGCCTGCATTCTGCCTCTCAGTAGCCATATTGAGATTAGTGCTTCTGTTTTTGTTCCTGGTGAGAGACAGAGCATAGGGACATTATTTCCTGAAAATTGATGATCACCAAAAAGCCTGATAACTACTTCATAGATGCCAGCTTGGAATTTTTGCTTCTGTTTTGCCCCTGGTGAGAGAAGGAACAGAGGGCATTGATTTCTGTCTTTGACTGAGTGTCTTTGTGGGACCTTCTTGATTGGTCTGGTAGCTATTTAAGTCATATACCACAGAAAGGCTACACAAAGCCTACAGACCTCTGCATCATCTGGGACAAGACTGTTCATCCCCATGGCCTGCTTCTCATCTTGGATTGGTACTACTTTTCTGCTTCTGGTGAGAGAAGAAGCAAAAGGGCATTGTATCCCAGCAGCATGAAGCTGTGTTGAGACCAGCACTGGTAGTATCCAGGTAGAAGCCAATTAGGTGAATCCCCACTATTCATCATTCTTGACAAAGCTAATTCTTTTTTTTTAGTAAGTACTGCTTGATTAACTACTGTCTAATATAACTTCAGAATATCTCCCTAAACACATCATCCGTAAATCATTAGGGTCTACTTTAGTATTTTCCCCTCAAGTGTTTGACAATGTCTTGTACAGACACAGAGAGTTAACATTTTTCCTGTAAAAGCACCCTTGAAATTTCATCAATACTTAGTTGTACATAGCCCCCACAATTGCAAACCAGATACTCCTGACTTTATATTCTCACTGTAACCATTTGATCAATAAAAAGGGTCTGTTGCCATGGCTATGAGCTTTCCCACTCACTCTATTACCAGCTTGTGGATATGGGCATGCTGAGGCACTGTAGAAATTGCCTCATGATTACTGACAACCAGCTAATTCTCAAATAAGCTGATAAGGTATGTGAAAGATGTATTTACAAAATGTTACTGGAGGCAAAGCTCTCGCATCAAAACACTCAGTGTCAATCAGCTCATCAGTAGTATACATTCTACACCCATCACGCACAGCATAAAGTAGGCCTATAGACCTACGTATGTTGAGACATTTAAATGTAACCTTCCTAAACCCCAAAGACCTCTTAGATGAAGTACACATAATATATGCCCTCAGCAGCCCTGAATGCACTTTTTCAAAACAGCATGGATCATCAACACATAAAGTCACATCTCATGGAGCCTGTACGTCTAAGCCCAGACTGCAAGCCACCACACAATCCATCAGTCTGTTCATTAGAGACTCCATTGTAAGATACATTGATGTTCCTTTCAGCGCGTTGAGTAAACAAAAATATATGGTCAGTTGCTTGTCACGGATCAGGATCTGCCATAAGTAAGTCATCTGACCACAAGTACCAGTCTGACTCAGTTATAGTCCATATGTGTGTGTAAATGACCTCATACATACTGTCACAAAAGGAAATACTGTTAGCCCAGCTATCTGGAATTTTGTAAATAATTCTATGTCATTTGTGAATATTTATATGATTTATTCAGAACCGTATGTTATGTACTGAGCTAAAATGTAACCATGTCATGCCCAGCTGGCTTAAAACCGAAATGTATATAAATTATTGTGGCTGTGTAACTGTATATATTTTTAACAGTGGCAACTGGAACATAAAAGGTTAACTTGAAAAAATTCAGAGAAAATACGTTGAAATCAAACTGTACACTAGGGGACTCTCTGTGTTGTTTTGTAAGTGTTTTATTGTTTTATGTATTCCTGCCTTTGCAAAGATCTGAAGGCTATGCATTTTCACAGAGAGATGTTAAATGTGGGTAGTTTCTGACACTAGCTTGGGAACTGAAAGCCAGGTGACAAAAAGTGATGTCATCCAAGCTAACCCAACACTAATATTTGATATTAATTTAAGAACTCTCTCAGGGAGAGACAGTGCATTTTGTCTTTTATCTTTGACCTAGCAAGAGCATCTACTCATCACCACCTTCAGTACTTGCCTTGCTGTAAGTAAGTTTTTAGGGTATAGTAACTCTTTTAGATTCAGATAGGAATAAGTAAAGTGCACCTTAGGTGTTTCTTTATTTGAGACTGTCCTGCAGTGTTGTTTTAAAAATTTCCTGTGATTTTGAACTCTGATGTAACTGATTACTTACTGAGTATTGTCTTGTTCTTTTACTATTTATTTATATATTATTAAATATATTTAAACCTATCATGTTAAGTTGTCTATCTCGCCTTCATTCTTGCTGGATGGGTTCGGAGCCGACCTCGGCTCCGACTCGGCCACTCTAAAGCTCGAGAGTTGGTTCCACCGGCTCGAGGCTCCCCTTATATCCCACAATGCTAGGCGATAGTTACCCCGATCTCGTTTGCCGCTACAGCTTCGAGGTTGGTTATTCTACCGGTTCCTGGTGAGTTTTAGCTTTTTCTATAAAAAGTTACTCTTTTTACCCCTTTTTTAGTTTAATTATTCTTAAATTAGTGTAGTTCATTGAACTCTATCCCCGAACCTAATTTTTTCCCGTTTCTTGTTAAAAGAACTTTTAGTTCTTCCCTTGGGCCTTAGGCCTTCCCTTCCCTAGGGAGTGTTTGTGTAGTGTACTACTGTTTATTGTACTTTATTTTTAGTATTTTTACTAAAGTTTGTAATTTTGACAGGGTATAACTGGTGTGTTTGAGTGTGTGTTTGTGTTCACCAGTTAGGCTATGTCTAAAGAACAAAGGTCTCGATTCAAGAAGTGTGATGCGTGCTGTCAGAAAATGTCTCTGACAGGCGCTCACACTTCTTGTGTCTATTGTCTGGGGCCTTTGCACCTGCAGGACTCCTGTGCTGTCTGCCATGGCTTCAGCCCCAGGGTCCTGCAGGAAAGAAAAAACAAGCTTATATTGAGAGGCTTGTTGAAGCCTGAGGATTCCCTGTCTGTCTCAACAGGGAAGCCCTCCAAGGCATCGAGGTCTTCGGCTCCGGCTTCTGAGCCGAGACCTCAGGTTGTTCAACCTTTGCCTTTATCGGCTCCGGCTGGAGCCGATAAGACTCAGTCCACAGTTTCTGTGGCTTCCCGGCTCGGCGGAGCCGAGGTTATCGAGTACCGTGTCGGCTCCGACAAGATCTTCGGAGCCGACAACCAGAAAGAGGTCTAGGTCACCTTCTCTTGGCTCCGTTCATTCGGCTCCAGGATCTCCCCTGCTGTCTGAACGGGGCCAAAGGTCTCATTCCTCTAGGTCATCGAGGCTGTCCGATCATGACCTTCAGAGGGTGGTGAGTCGACTACTCAAGTCTGAGGCACTAGCCCAGATGCTTCAGAGCCCGACTCATCAGTCGGTGCCTGCCCCGGTCCATCAACTCTTTCCTCCTTCGACTCTCTTGAGTTCGGAGCCGGGTCGTGTCGGAACCGAGACTGTGGTCACCTCGGAGCCGAGACAATTGTCTTCGGCTCCGTTTTCTTCCATGGAGGAATCTCGGCGCCGGACTTCCCTCGTCGGCTCCGAGGGGGTGAGTGGCATCGGACCCTTGTCCGACCCCCCTCTCCCTCTCGGTGCTTGGCTGGTGAGTTCGGCTCCGACATCGGCCTCGGAGCCATCACTGTCGGTGCCGAGGGGGGTCCTTAGCTCCTCGGAGCGGGGACCTCTGGCTCTGCCTGACAGGGGTGCTTTCGAGGTCATGCGGAGTGTGTTAGAGCCTGGTTCTACTCCACAGTCGGCTCCGTCAGCCCCTCCCTCTATGCTGCCTCAGGGTAAGTCGACTCACTCCCTCATCCCGGACCGCAGAGAGCCAACTCCTCAGGAGCTCCCTTTGAGGATTTCATCCTCTTCGAGGCCTCTCCTGATTTGGCAGAAGAGCCCCCTCGGAAGAGGAAGTGCAAGAGGAAGCACATTGACTCACCTGAGTCTATCACGTCGGACACAGATCTGGATGATTCTGAGGGTTCCCCCCGTTCCCCTTCTGAAGATGTCTCATTTGCAGACATTCTGGAGATCCTTAAACAGAGGGGAAATTGGCCAGCCCTCAACCCTTCGGAGGACGAATCTGTGTATCTTGAGGCGTTTGGCTCGTCCTTCCACCTCCTGGGTGTCCCCCCCCCTTCGACCCCCTCATGCAGGTGGTTGTGAAAAGGCATGGACGGCTCCTGATTCAGTGGACCCCACTCCCAGGAGACCCTCCAAATTCATCACAGCTCCATCAGACAAGGAATTTTTATCAAAAGGAGTCTCTGTGGATGCTATGGTGGTAGCTGCCGCCACAAAGAAGGAACTGGCTGATCCTTCAGTGCCTGTCCATCCACCTAACAAGGAATCTAGGTCCATGGATAGGTACGGGAAGCGGATGTTCTCCTCAGCGACATTTACTATGCGTTAACTGAAATACGTGTGCCATTTCACTCGTCTTCAAAGGGACTTGATCAAAGAAGCGAGTGAAATGCTGAAGGACCCTACAGCTACGGGTTTCCAAGAAAAAATGAACACGCAGCTAGCTATCCTTAATTCTATTTCCAACTCCTCCATGCGCCTCCTCTCTTATGCGGCCGATGGAGCGAGCAGAGCCGCAGGAACAGGGGTAGCCTTACGTAGGCACGCCTGGATGCGGCTATGCAATTTTGCGGAACCTTTCAAGACGTCTTTCACGAACTCCCCTTTGATGGATCATCTCTGTTTGGTCCGCAAGTGAAAGAAACCCTGACTAGGTGCGAGACTGATGGCAAGACCCTTTCTGCCGTCGGAGTCCGTTTTTCTACTCCTTCTAGGCCTTACCCCAAAGGCCAGAAGGGGGGAAAGATGTGGTTCCGTAAACAATCTCAAGGGACTTCGCCTGACGCACAGAGTCGGTTCCCCGCCAGAGGCAGAGGGGGGAACAACAATGGTAGACGTCGCCCTAGAGGCAGACGGGGTCCGCAGAACCAGGGCAATCGAGAAACGTCCTCCGATAAGCCCTTTCAGCATCCCTGAGGTGTTGCCCGACTGCCCATCTTCGGAGGCAGTCGGGGGAAGATTGTCACTGTACCCAGAAGCCTGGCTATCCTTGACACAAGACAAATGGGTACAGTCCATCATTTCCGAAGGTTATTCTATTCCCTTTCTTTGTTTTCCAAATCAGTCAAAAAAATCCCTTCCAGATGTTCCACCCGCTCAAAGGGATATAGCAGCTTTGGAAATTTCAAAACTGCTTGCAAAAAGAGCTATTCAGCCAGTGCCAGCAGACCAACTAGGATCCGGAATCTACTCAAGGTTCTTTTAGTTCCAAAGAAAACAAGGGACTGGAGACCAATTTTGGATCTCAGTATCTTGAACAGGTCGGTCAAGAAAACAAGATTTCGGATGGTCACGCTGCAATCCATTCTTCCCCTATTGGGAAAAGGAAACTGGATGTGCTCTATAGACCTTCAGGACGCGTACTATCACATATAAATGAACAAGCGCTCCAGAAGATTCCTCCGCTTCAGGCTGGGAACCAGCCATTTCCAATTCAGGGCCCTGCCCTTTGGTCTCACCACTGCCCCCCGGGTGTTTACCAAATGCATGGCAGTGGTAGCTTCTCACCTGAGACGACAAGGATTCCAGGTGTTTCCATATTTGGACGACTGGCTCCTCACAGCTCCCACCAAGCATCTCCTTCTGATGGCCAGAGATTACACTTTTCGCGTCTGTCAAAAACTGGATATCTCAATAAATTGCGAAAAGTCTGTGTTGTCGCCTTGTCGTACTATTACCTACATAGGCGCAAATTTAGATACTGTAAACATGTCTGCAACACTAACGAACCAAAGGATATCAGACATTCAAAATTGGTATCACTACTTCTCAACAACAACAGAGCCAAAGCCAGGTTAGTTCTAAAGGTGTTGGGAATCATGGCAGCGCCATACCTCTCCTTCCATTGGCCAGATACCACATGCGGATCCTTCAGTGGATGCTTTTTTCTCAATGGTCATACCAGGAACTTCCAATGTCTCACACCATTATGATCACATGGCGTGCAAAAGCATCTCATGTGGTGGATGTCTTCCCCAGCTCCTGTTGGGGAGACCATTTGTTCCACCTCCTCCGGTTGCTACTCTGACAACGGATGCCTCCCTGATCGGGTGGGGGCATTATCAGGGCAGGACAGTCCAGGGCACATGGCAACCAAACGAATGCCACTTGCACAAAATTGTTCTGGAGAGGAGAGCGGTGTTTTTAGCGTTGCAACCCCTTCAAGCCTCTCTTCCCTGGGGAGCGATTGCAATCCAGACAGACAATATGTCTGTAGTGTGGTACATCAACAAACAAGGCGGAACCAGATCATACCCCTGTGTCGAGAAGCACTCAGACTGTGGCAATGGGCGATTTCTTCTCAGCGTTTTCTGATAGCAACGCACATCCCCGGGAAGTCCAATCACATTGCGGACAAGTTGAGCAGAGCTATTCTCATGCCTCACGAGTGGTCCCTGAAAGACTCTGTAGTGAGAGAGATTTTTCTCAAGTGGGGTCAGCCTTGCTGCGATCTTTTTGCTACTCCCCAAAACAGCAAGTGCAGAGAATACTTCACTCTATTCCCTTTACCAGGCCAACCCAGCAGGGACGCTAGTCCAAGTTTGGCCCCGGGGACTTCTGTATGCATTTCCTCCTTTCCCACTGATCTCTCATGTAATACAGAAAGCTATCGCTCAGAAGGCCTCATTGATCCTCATTGCTCCTTACTGGCCTCGGCAAGTGTGGTTCCCCTTTCTGCATCGATTTCTTTTGGAGCGACCGTGGAATCTGGACCTAGTTCCAGATCTTTTGATCCATCAGTCGGGTCAGTTTCATCGCTCCCTCCCCTCTCTGAACCTCACTGCTTGGTTCCTCCACTTCCAACCGTAGCCAGGCTTCCTCAATTATCTCACTCTGTTAGAGATATTTTAATAGCTTCCCATAAATCTTCCACTCGAAAGATTTATTTGAGTAAGTGGAAACGCTTTTCATATTGGGCACAAGGAAAGGACATAGATCCTTTCACCGCTTCCATCCAACTAGTCCTTGATTTTCTTGCTGAACTCTTCCAGGCAGGTTCATCTCCATCTACTCTTAAGGTTCAATTGGCAGCTATTTCTAATTTCCATGTGGGTATTTCTGAATCTGCCCTAATGTCCCACAAATTCTGCAAAGCCTTTTTGAAAGGAGTTTTTCTTCTCAGACCTCCTGTAAGAAATCCTCCTTCTCCTTGGGACCTAAATTTAGTTCTTGCTTCTTTGATTCTTTCCCCTTTCGAACCTGCAGCTTCATGTTCCTTAAAGTTATTATCATGGAAAACTCTATTCCTGGTGGCTATTACATCAGCTAGAAGAATTTCAGAACTTCAAGCACTCAGTTGTCGTTCTCCTTACCTTGTGTTCCATAAGGACAGAGTTTCCTTACGAACTAACCCGTCCTTTTTGCCTAAGGTGGTTTCAGCATCAAATCTGAACCAATGCATTGACCTCCCTGTCTTTTTCCCGGAGTATTCAAATAGGTCTGAACAAAAATTACACTGTCTGGATGTTCATCGTCAATTAAGGTACTACTTGGACAGGACGAAACAATTCAGAAAATCTGATCAGCTGTTTGTCTCCTATGCGGAAAGCAGAAAGGGACTTCCAGTTTCAAAGGTATCTTTATCCAGATGGCTAACATCTCTGATTACCCTTGTTTATGAGATTAGACACCAAAACTGCCTAATAAGCCTAAAGCCCATTCCACCAGAGCTTTGGCTACTTCTCTAGCCTTCCAAGACAGACTGCCTATTGACACCAGTTGTGCAGCTGCTACTTGGGCTACTCCTCACACTTTTGTTTCCCATTATAAGTTGGATTTAGCTTCTAGGCATAGAGCTAATTTTGGTTCCACTGTTCTCAGGAGTCTGTTCCGTTAGGCCACCGGGACAAGGTGCTAGGGGCGGTCCCATCCAGCAAGAATGAAGGCGAGATAGACAACTTAACATATAGAAGTTATGTTCTTACCATAACGTTCCATGTTAGTTGTCTTCTTCTCGCTTCTTCTTGGCCCCACCCTCCTTCCCCTGGCCTGGACAGACCTAGAGGAGTTGTGATCGTGACCTCTCTTTCTACCACCTCTTTCTTAGCTATATGCTATTATGCATATTTCTTGTTTCAGGATGTAGGTCACCCTTCTTCTTCCTGTTGTTAGAGGTGGATTCTGTTTTTTACAGTTATACTGTTTCTGTTATAAGCTGGGGTTAGCTTACAAACGAGATCTGAGGTAACTATCGCCTAGCATTGTGGGATATAAGGGGAGCCTCGAGCCGGTGGAACCAACTCTCGAGCTTTAGAGTGGCCGAGTCGGAGCCGAGGTCGGCTCCGAACCCATCCAGCAAGAAGAAGGCGAGAAGAAGACAACTAACATGGAACGTTATGGTAAGAACATAACTTCTATTTTGTGGCTGATATTTGTGAGACATATTTAAGCTTTTAGACTACTTGCATATTATCTACGGTGACACTGTACAGGTCACTCCTAAATAGCCTTGCTCTTGGTCAGACTACCATTTGTATTAAATAGTAACATTACACAGTAGGATTGGACACCCTTTGGTAAAGGCCTTATAGTAGCTGATAAGGATGGCAGGTGGCAACTGGAACTACCCTATAGTCTGGACAGAAGGGAGCATTGCTAGTAAACCTATGCCAGCCTTTCCCAGGTGTGTGTGTGTGTGTGTGTGTGTGTGTGTGTGTGTGTGTGTGTGTGTGTGTGTGTGTGTGTGTGTGTGTGTGTGTGTGTGTGTGTGTGTGTGTGTGTGTGTAAATCAAACCTCAAAGTGTGTGTGTGTGTGTGTGTGTGTGTGTGTGTGTGTGTGTGTGTGTGTGTGTGTGTGTGTCAGCTACTTGGGCAGGGACATGAAGCACTTGTTGGATAGAGAGGGTGTTGGAGGTTTTGTCTTGGTCACTCAGCTGAGATCTCAACCCTATAGCTGTGCCAGTGGGGAGTCTTATTGCTGATCTGGAGAAAGAGGGAAAAACCAGCCCCAGACTGACTGTGATCTCTGTGTGCTCTCAAGGAAAATTGCACTTTACTGTGTGTGTGTGTGTGTGTGTGTGTGTGTGTGTGTGTGTGTGTGTGTGTGTGTGTGTGTGTGTGTGCCTGTCATCCTCCCAGTGTGTACATTCCCCACTGTTGCCACTGGTGAAGATTGAGGATTCTTGATTACATGGCCAGTGTAGGGGCATCACATATTAATTTGTTGGCAGTGGTGGGATAGCCACATTACATATCAATTGGCTCGTAGTGGTGTGGATGTTGAATTCCTGTAGCCTGTAAGCAGTGGTCACTAAGGAAGGTGTTTGTACTCTCAATCAGCCACACAGTGAATGTTCGGAGCTGCATATCACAATTGTTATATATATATATTTTTTTTTTTGTTAGCTTAGTTAGTCAGGGAGAGCACGCAAGCATGTCAGCAGAGGAGTATGGCAAGCTGACAATGAGCCAGTTGGCTGAGATGTGCCAGGCTAAAGGACTGGTGTATGCCAACCTGACTAAAGCAGAAATGATTGTAGCCTTGGGTGCAGCTGCATCGCAGACCAGCAATCAGGAGGACAACAAGGCTGGTCTTGGAGTTGTACAACTCTCAGAAAATGGACAGTCCAACCTTTCCACAGAGGACTTAAAAATCCATCTGGAGTTAAAGAGACTTGAACTGGAGGCCAAACCTTTGGAAATTGAAGCAGCAGAGAGACTGAGACATCTGGAGCCTGATGAAAATGAGAAACTGTGACATCTGGTGGCTGAGGAGAACGAGAGGCAGAGGCAACATGAGAAAGAGATGCGACTCTTTGCCAGGGTCCCGGAGGTAATGTGGAAGGGAGTAACCGAACCCCAGAAGCAACAAAGGTCAGTACATTTCTTCCACAATTTACAGAGGGGGATAATTTTGATAGCTTCATTCATATGCTTGAAAGGGTATGTAAACAGTATAATGCTGACCAAGGGCTCTGGGTACGGTTCCTGACCCCCTTACTCCATGGTAAAGCTGTAACTGCTATTTCTAAATTGTCTGATACTGATCGCTTAGATTATAATACTGTTAAAAATTGCCTTTTACAATGTTTTAAGTTAATACCTTATAGGGAAAAGTTTCGTGAGCATAGATGCAAGGCAGATGAAAGTGTGTGTGAATATATTGCTGAACGAAGCACTTATTTTCACAGGTGGGCGAGTGTATGTCAGGCCACCACTTTTGAAGGGCTGGCAGACCTTTTAGTGAGGGAACAAGCCCTTAGCACTTTGCCTAAGGACATGAGGATCCGGTTAGCAGATAAACAATGTAATATTGTAGATGAGTTGGGGAAGAAGGAAGACCTATACCTAGCATGCAGGGCATCACTGCACATGAAAGGGATACCCAGTGCTGCTCATGGGTCTAAGAGAACCCATGGTGGGCAGCCAGACCTCCCCAACATAGTCCGCCAGAAGCAGAGGAAGCCACTAGTCCAGGTACATGTCCAGGACTAAGGGTTAAATGTTTTAAATGCAACCAGTGAGGGCATGTAGCATACAGATGTCCATGGAGGCAAGGTGGGGAACAAAAGGTGGGAGAGCCAGTAAGTGGGAATGACAGAATGCCAGCAGTAAGTTGTCTCGAGACAACAAGGGTACCAAACTACCACAAGAGGTTATATCCTATCTTAGTGGATGGGAAAAAGGCTACTGCTAAGAGGAGACACAGCCTCTGACCTAACCATTGTGAAGCCTGCAGTGGTTAAAGAGGAGCACTACTTGCTTGGGCAGTCTACTCCAGTCAGAGCTTTAGGAGGGACCCCATTCCAAATTCCTTTGTCTAGGGTTCACCTTGACTGTGAGGGAGGAAAAGGAAGCAAGCAAGTAGGTGTGTTTGAGGATATCCCTGCAGATGTCCTGATAGGAAATGATTTTGATAATGCAGTACCTTGAGTGTATGCAGTTACACGCAGTCGGGCTTGAAGACAAGCATGTGGGTCTGGTAACCCGGGGGAGACCCAGACAGACCACACACTTGCAGCCAGGACTGGTGAGGTGGTTACTTCAGGGAGGGAGCTACCCAGTAGCAGTAAGACTGAAGGTGAGCCACAGCTGCTTGTATGTACTGATATTCCCTTGGACAGAGTGACTGCAAGGGCAGAGGTGAGTAGTATTACCCAGGCTGACAGTAAGGCACAGCTGTCAGAGGATGCCAGACTTCCTATGGAAGGGGAGCTGGGAAGGGTTAGAGAGAGAGAGTGGAGACAGGCTCAGCTCTCAGATCCTACATTACAAGACCTGAGGGAAGTAGCTAGTTAGGCAAATGATTTTAAAGGGAAAGGGAAATCTGTATACTCAGACAAAGGGTTACTGTATAGAGAGTGGACCCCTGAGGTAGAGCTAGAGGGTGAGAAAATACAAAAGTTGGTAGTTTCCAGAGCCCTTCCAGAGCCTACCATCTGGCATTTCTAGCCATAGCACCATGGTATTCCCTTTGCAAGTCATATAGGCATAAAACGTACAAAGAGGTGTATTATGCAGAACTTTTACTGGCCTGGGATTTCCAAAGATGTAACAGGGTACTGCAGGACCTGTGAGCAGTGCCAAATGGAGGCAAGGCAGGAGACAAGGTGAAAGCTACTTTGATGCCTTTGCCTGTGATTGAGGAGCTGTTTCAGAGGGTAGCTATGGATATTGTGGGGCCTCTGAGTACCCCAAGTTTCACAGGGAAAAAGTATGTCCAAATGGTAGTAGATTATGCTACCAGATGCACTGAGGTGGTGGCTCTGTCCTCCATTGAGGCAGAAAAGGTGGCAAATGCTTTGTTAGAGATTTTCAGCAGGGTAGGTTTCCCAAAAGAAATACTGACTGACAGATATGCCAATTTCATGTCAGACCTGCTAGCTTGTCTATGGAAGTACTGTGGGGTGAAGCACCTAAAGACCTCCACCTACCATCCCCAGACTAATGGTCTTATTGAGATCTACATTCAAGACAGTGCTACTGGCATTTGTGGACCAGTTCAAGATGGAGTGGGACAGATGTTTGCCCCATCTATTGTTTGCTTACAGAGAGAAGCCCCAGGAATCCACAGGTTTTTCATGCTTCAAGTTGCTGTATGGGCATAGGGTAATGGGACCTCTAACTTTGATTTGTGATGAGTTGGAGGGTGAGTGTAACTCCCGCAGGGAGCCTGTTGTGGCTTATGTCCTAAACCTCAACACAAGACTCAGGGAATTCATGGGCTTGACCCAGGCAACCTGGCAGAAGCCCAACAGCAGAAAAACGTTTGGTATGACAGGAATGGCTGAGCTAGAGAGTATGCTGTAGTGCAGCAGGTAATGGTTCTCATTCCTGTCAGACACCACAAGCTGCAGGCAGTTTGGCAGGGACCCTACAAAGTGGTAAGTAAGGTCAATGATGTTAGCTACATGGTAGAACTGCTAGGCAGGAGGCAAGGGCACAAACAATATCATGTTAACATGTTGAAACCTCGCCATGACAGGGAGGCCCTTGTGCTGAGTATTTGCAGTGGATGGCAGGGGGAGTCTGATGGGGATCTGGTGAATGACTTCCTCATTGAGGCTCGGACTGACATCTCAGTGGAAGGGGTAGCAGTTTCCCAGCAGCTATCCCCTACTCAGGTTTGAGAAATCAGAGCAGTGTTACAGGAGTTTGAGGACATGTTCACTGGGAAACCAGGGTGCACCCACCTGGTGCAACACTTCGTGGTTACGGGACCCCAAATGCCTATTAAATAGGTCCCTTATAGGGTGTCTGAGAGTGTCAAACAGACTCTGAGGGAGGAGGTACAGAAGATGGTGGAACTGGGGGTGTTTCAATAGTGCAACAGTCCCTGGGCCTCCCTAGTGGTGCTGGTGCCAAAGAAGAATGACAGCACCAGGTTCTGTGTGCACTACAGGAAATTAAATAGTCACACAGAGTCGGATGCTTACCCCATGCCTATGACAGATGAGGCCCTAGAGCAGCTGGATGGGGCTAAGTATCTTACAATCATTGATTTTACCAAGGGTTACTGGCAGGTGCTCTTGGCTCCCAGTGCTAGAGAGAAGCAGCCTTTGTGACTCCTTTTGGCTTGTATGAGTTCACAAAGATGCCCTTTGGGATGAAGAATGCCCCAGCAACTTTCCAGAGGCTGGTAGATCGTATCCTAGCAGGACAGGAGGGTTTGCCCTTGCTTACATAGATGATATTGCCATCTACATCTATTCCTAGCTAGAGCACCTTCAGCATGTCAGGGAGGTGCTGGGCAGACTACAGAGGGCAGGGTTGACCATTAAGCCGAGCAAATGTCAGGTAGGTATGGCACAGGTCTCCTATCTAGGACAGAGTGGGGAGTGGTAAGATAAGGCCAGAACCTGCCAAAGTGGAAGCCATTCAGGCATGGCCTGCACCTGTTACCAAAAAGCAGGTGAGGGCATTTTTAGGGACAGCAGGGTACTACAGAAAGTTCGTCCCCAGTTATAGTACCGTAGCTGCTCCCCTCACAGACCTGTCAAGGAAGAACAGGCCCAATAAGGTAGTGTGGACCACAGCATGTGAGCAGGCATTCCAGAAGCTTAAAGAAGCTTTGGGAGGGCCCCTGTGTTAGCCAGTCCAGATTACAACAAATAATTTGTTGTGCAGGTCGATGGTTCAAACCGTGGGGTGGGGACTTTACCTAGCCAGATTTCTTCAGAGGGGGAAGAGTGTCCAGTGGTTTATTTCAGTTGTAGCCTCCAACCCAGGGAGGAATGCTATGCAACTGTAGAAAAGAAATGTCTAGCCATAGTGTGGGCACTGAAGAAACTTCAGCCTTATCTGTATGAAAGGAAATTCACTGTTATGACAGATCACAACCCCCTAACATGGTTACACAGAGCCAGCCAGAAAAATGCCAAATTGCTAAGATGGAGCCTGGGGTTGCAAGCATATGATATATCAATGCAGCACCGCAGTGGGGTTAGCAATGCCAATGCAGATGGGCTCTCAAGAGAGGGAATGGGGTGAGGTACACTCAGATAGACCTAACCTTCTCAAGCAGCGTTTCTCAAGGGTCACTCGAAAAACTAGCTTGAGTTCTCCGGGGGGGGGGGGTATGTGAAGAGTGGTTAAAGATAGATTAAGGCTGCCAGCCTAGCCACATAGGGTTTTATACATAATTCTGTCATTTGTATATATGAATGTTGAATTATAGACTTGTTTTCTTAATTGAAAGAAAATACTGTGAAATGTTGAAATACAAGCTTGTTTTCTTAAATGAAAGAATATGCTGTAAAATGTTGAACTTAAAACAATGTAAGAACATTGCCCTCTGCTGTAAAGAAAGCTAAGTCAAGCAATTCTTGTTTGTCCTTTGAAGTTAAAATTATTTCATGTCTATCCCTTTGAAGTTAAAATTTGGAGTAGATGAATCTGGAGTGAAGCATCCTGACTATTGTTTTAACTTAAGGAATAATTACTAGAGTTTACATGTGGAATGTCTTTTATTGATGTAGCTTCCTGCAGGTGCAAGACAACAAACAATGTAGTATCTGTTGGCCTGGGAACCCCAAGAAAGTGTAAAAAGTGATGTAATAGGAATCAGGACTGAAGATAGCAATTTAAACAGAGAGAATCAGAAGGCATTAAGCATTTTTGTCTTGACGATCCAACTCATGAGCACTCTGCCTGTTTTCTTATGTAAGTTATCTTAGACTTGCGTTTTCTTTTAGAAATAGCTAGAAACTAGAAAGATTACACTGTTTTTCTGTGATGTCAGAATTGTACTACTGAATTATTTTAAGTATTTCTCTGTGTTCTCTGAACTCTTGACTAGCACTGTGTAATAAGAAGTATTGTCTTGTGTTTTTATTATTAAATATTTTAAAACCTTTCAACTGTGGTTGTTTTGTGTAGAGATAAATTAAGCTCTTAAGAGTACTTGCATGCCTTTGGTAAAACTGTACAAACCCACTCTAATAGCTTTAGCCGTGGGCTATACTACCAATTGGATAATACTATTGCACAGTAATAACTGGACACCCTTTTAAGGGCCTTTGAGTAGCTGATAATTATTAGTGGGTGGTGACAGGGTACTACTGTATAGTCTGGGAAAAGGGGGCGCAGCTGGAGAACCTGTGCCAGCCTTCCCCAGGAGTGTCTGTGTGGTTGTATAAACTCTTATCTCAAAGTGTGTGTCTGTGTGTGTGTTTGTATGTGTGTGTGTGTGTGTGTGTGTGTGTGTGTGTGTGTGAGCTACTTGGGCAGGGACATGAAGCACTGGTTGGACAGAGAGGGTGCTGGAGGTTTGAGCTTGCCCACTAGGCTGAGATCCGGACCCTATAGCTGTGCCAGTGGGGAGTCTTATTGGGGACCAAGAGAGCAAGGGAGCAACCAGCTCCAGACTGACTGTGAACTCTGTGTGATCTTAAGGGAAATTGCACTTTACTGTGTGTATTTGTTATCCTTTCCTCCTATATGAGATGCCCCTCACTGGTGTTAGTGGTGAGGATTGAGACTCCTTGATTGCTGGGCCAGGGCACAGGCATCAGAGAATTAATTAACCCGATTGTACAAATTTCATGAAAGTGCATATATCAAGTGTTAATGTAGATAAATAAAAAAGATGAGAGGTTAGTAGTAAAACTGTATAAATATAATAAATGTGCGTGTAATGTAAAAAGAGGAAAATAATGCATAAAGAAATACGTTAGAAAAATATTTTTGTGGAAAATAAAAGTTGAAAAAGTATGGTAAAAGGATGCAATGATAAAACATTATTATGTAAAACCATGGGAAATTAACAGATGAACAGTTAAGGTATAAGAAGTAAATGGTATAATCAGAAAGTAGAATGTCAATATTTTTTGTGGAGACTAGTAATAGATAAATTTAGAGTAAAAATAAATATGTCATATAAAAAGAAAAGTGATAGAATATGATCTGAAGTAGTTACTTCGTTTGCTCTGCAACCTGTGGGTATCGGATCCGACTTTGGATCCGAGCCGGCAGCTTTCCAAGATCCGAGCTCCTAGCTCCTCCCCCCTACCCATAATCCCCTGCTACCAACCATATTACCCCAGATCGTTTTTTGCCGCGGCTGAAGAAGCTTTCCTTTTTGAAGAGCTCCTGGGTGGGTGAGATCATTTCTGATTATAACCTCTTCTAGAGTTTAAAAATTCTGTGTGTGTGGTATTAAGCCCTTTTCTACCCCTTTTTGTGCTAGTTTAAATTTTTTCTTTGGTACAGTTAATTAGTTTTCTTTAGTCACTCCCCCTCCCCCCTTAGTGTTTGGGTGTGTGTGTGAGTGCTAACATGTCGGAAGGGCCTAAGGCCATTTTTTCTAAATGTACTGAGTGTGGCCAAAAGCTTTCCCCAGCTGATGGCCACACTCAGTGTGTTTTGTGCCTGGGGGCAGCCCATCTTTCAGATGTCTGCCAGATCTGTGCGGCCTTTAACCCTTGGGCACTTCGGGATAGGAAAAACAAGCTGATCCTGGCAGGAAAGCTCCCCCAGGAGTCAGCTTTTTCTTCCTCTCCCATTCGGGCTCAGGCTGCCTCGGCGGCCTCGGCGCCCTCTGTTCCCTTAGTTCAACCCGGGACTCAACCTCCCTCTTCAGGTTTGAGCTCTGGGGAAACTAGTGCCTCTTCTGCTAAGGAGAAGAGGCACAAGGAGAAGGAGGGACATAGATCCCATAAAAGGCGGGCTGAATCAGCTAAAGCAGCTAAGTCTTCTTCAGGGGTCTCCGGAACCTCCTCCTCTCGGCTCCGTTCACCTAGCTTCTCGCCGGAGCCAGAGGAGGAGGATCGGTCTCCCTAAAGGTCGTCGAGGCGGCCCTCCCAGCCCACCTCGACTACCTCTTCCAGGTCAACCAGAAGCATCTCCGAAGCGGATATGGATCGGATGATGCGTCAGTTCTTACAAACCCAAATGCAGATGGGGGTGCTCTTGCCTCCCCCCTCTGGGGGGGAGTGCGGCCCCCATGTTTGCCCCGATCACTCCTTCTCCGACTCGTTTTCGGATCTAGGAGTCATCGGATCTGGGCTCCTTCGGACCCAGGGATTTGTCGGCGTCGATAGCGCTGGTCTCTTCGATGCCGACTATGCCCTCGAGCTTGTCGGATCCGAGCTCTCGGGCCGAGGGCTGAGCGTCAGATCCGAGGGAGGAGTTGTGTCTTCAGAGCTGTTGGCTTTGGAGCGCACCTCTCTCTCGGCGCCAACTGCATCGGCTCCGACCCCGATCCCTTCCTCGGAGCTGAGGAGATTGCTCTCAGAGGCTGGCGAGGGTGATTCTCCTTCAGCTTTTGAGGTAGTGGAGAGGGTACTGTCGAGGTCCTCCAGGTCCCCGGTTCAGGCTTCGGATCCACCCGTACCCCCACTGTATGAGGGTCTGTCTTCCATCATCCGACCATAGAGACAGCCTGCCCAAGCCCTCCAGCTAGTTCCCGTGGAGGAACAACAACCCGTGGATGAGCCCTCTTTGGATAGCCCCACCGAGGAGGTTCCTCGGAAACGTCAGTGTAAAAGGAGGCACCTGGACTCCCCGAGTCCGTTACCACCGACACGGACTTAGATGATAGGGAGGGTTCCCCAAGGTCACCCCCTGAAGATGTCTCTTTTGGAGACATCATGGAAATGTTGCGTATTAAAGGGGGGTGGTCTGCCCAAAAACCTTCCCTTGATGAATCCGTGTTCCTGGAGGCATTTGAGGCAGGCCCATCTACCTCCTGGATGTCCCCTCCAGCCGACCCCCTGGTGGACTTAATTACCACCGGGGCATGGAAGGAGCCCGACACCGTGGAGCCAATCTCTAGGCGTCCCGATAAAGTACTAAGTCCCCCCACAGATAGACAGTCATGGGCCCCCTGTTGATGCCATGTTGGTGGCGGTGGCCACCAAGAAAGAACTCGCTCAGGAGAGTGCTTTGGTCCACCCACCAGATAAAGAATCTCAAGCATTGGACTGGATTGGGAAGCGGATGTTTGCATCAGCGACCTTTTCCATAAGGGCGCTGAACTATATGGCACATACCATCAGGCTACAGTGAGACTTGATCAAGGAATAGGCTGCAGCCGCCCCCGGAGTCCATGTCGGTCGGAGACAGGAATGTGTTTACGACATGAATGGCCACTCTGAAATCCATCTTTAATACGTCTATGCGGCTCCTCTCCCATGCTTCGGAGGGAGCCGCTAGAGCCAGCAGAGCAGGGGTCATCTTACGACGTCACGCCTGGCTCCATCTTTGCGACTTCGCGGATCCCTTCAAGGCATCCTTCGCAAATGCCCCCTTTGACGGTTCTGCTCTTTTCGGCAAGACCGTTCGCGATACGCTGGTCCAAAGCGAAAAGGATGGGAAGACGCTGTCTGCCGTCGGAGTCCACTTCTCTAGTCCCCAAAGATCCTTCTCCAGGAATCAGAGGGAACAAAAGAAGCTGTGGTTCCGCAAGTCTCAGCAATCCCATCCAGCTGCGGACCACTGGTCCTCTAGAGGCAGAGGAGGACAAGGTGGACGCCGACCCAGAGGCAGAGGGGGGGCCGCGTAATTTTGGGTCTAGAGAACCTTTCTCAGACAGACCCGCGCAACAGCCCTGAGGGCTTGCCCGACTGTCCCTCTCTGGAGGCAGTCGGGGGGCGGTTGACGGAGAACCTGTCAAACTGGGAGTCCCTTACAATGGATCAATGGGTGCTCCGTATCATTTCCAGAGGTTATTTCATTCCATTCCTAAATCTTCCCCCCAAAACCAGACGCCTCCCCGATGTCCCACCCGATCAGAGGGAGGCAGCGGCTTCAGAGATTTTGAAGCTGCTAAGAAAAAGAGCCATCCAGCCCGTCCCCCCAGATCAGTCCGGATTGGGTTATTACTCAAGGTTCTTTTTGGTGCCAAAGAAAACCGGGGACCTCAGACTCATCTTAGACCTTTCCGCTCTGAACCTGTTCATACCCAAGGAAAAGTTCCAGATGGTCACTCTTCAATCTATTCTCCCCCTTCTGCGGGAAAACGACTGGATGTGCTCCATAGACCTCAAGGATGTGTACTACCACATCTTGATAGACAGACGATCCAGGAGGTTTCTCCGCTTCCGGCTCGGAGCCAGTCATTATCAATTCAGGGTTCTTCCATTCGGCCTCACCTCAGCCCCCAGAGTGTTCACCAAGGTCATGGCAGTGGTTGCAGCCCACCTGAGACTTCAGGGCATTCAGGTCTTCCCATACCTAGATGACTGGCTCCTTACCGCGACCAACAGGCATCAGCTCTCTGTGGCAAGAGATTATGCACTGACTCTAGCCCACAACCTAGGCATTTCAGTAAACCGGCAGAAGTCCTGCCTGTGCCCCACTCAAACCCTGGAATTCATAGGGGCCAGGTTGGATACTCGAATCTCCCGAGCTACTCTAACGTCAAGTCAGACTGAACAGCTTGTCTTATCGGGTGTTAGCCCTTCTCCGGAGTCCTACTCCTCCAGCGGAGTTAGTCTTGAGGGCACTGGGGTCTATGTCAGCAGCGATCATTCTTTCCCTCCATGCCAGTCTGCGAATGCAAATATTACAATGGACCCTTCAAGTCCAATGGTCCCTCTTGTTCCACTCATTGAACATGCCAATACTGCTGAGCAGAGTTTGCAGGGACTCCCTTCTTTGGTGATTACATGCGCGGGAACTCAGAGATTGGAGGCCTTTCGTGATTCCCCCGGTCGAAGCCACGTTGACCACGGACGCTTCTCGCCTCGGGTGGGGGGGGGCATTATTCAGGCAGATCCGTTCAAGGCATGTGGACTTCCCTAGAGACCGCATTGCATATCAATGTCCTAGAGATGAGGGCTGTGCTTTTGGCATTGCAAGCTCTCCATGACCTTCTCCCCCTGGGGACTATTGCGATCCAGACAGACATGTCTGTAGTCTGGTATATAAACAAACAGGGAGGAACCAGATCCTATCCCCTGTGTCGAGAGGCCATGAGAGTTTGGGAATGGGTGATCTCCACCAACCGTTTTTTGGTAGCAATGCACATCCCGGGACGGTCCAACATATTAGCGGACAAGCTAAGTCGGGTGCTTTTCACTCCGTACGAGTGGTCTCTGAATCCATCTGTTGCAAAGCAGATCTTCCACAAATGGGGTCGACCTCGCTGCAATCATTTTGCTTCTCCTTTAAACACAAAATGCAGTGAGTACTTCACAATAATTCCCCCCAGAGGGGAGACCCCCAGAGACGCTCTAGTCCATGCTTGGCCTCCCGGGCTCCTTTATGCTTATCCCCCCCTTCCACTCATGATGAAATTCATTCAGAAAGCCTGTGGTTGGGGAGCAGAGTTATCCTCATAGCCCCATTCTGGCCTCGGCAGATCTGGTTCTCTTTCTGCGGTCTCACAGTGTGGCTCCTCCGTGGATTCTGGATCCCAGTCCAGAACTGATCTCACATCCCACGGGTTGCCCAACCCCGAACCTGGTCAACCTCAAGCTTGCAGCTTGGCTGATCCAGTTCCATTAATGGCTAGGACTCCTGATATCTCATCTCCTGTTAAGGCCATTCTGGTTGCAGCTCATAAGCCGTCTACCAGAAAACTTTACAACAGTAAATGGAAACGTTTTTCCATTTGGGCCAAAGACAAGGGCTTGGACCCATTTACTGTCCCTATTCCGACCATTCTGGACTTCCTCTCGTTGATCTTTCGGCAAGGAGCAAGTGCTTCTATGGTTAAGGTGCAATTGGCGGCCATCTCCCATTTTCATGTGGGTGACGGCATAGGTTCCTTTGCATCTACAAAGTTGTGCAAAACCTTCTTACGAGGCATCTTCCTTTTAAATCCACCGATAAAGTCTGTGGTTCCCCCATGGGATCTCACTCTAGTCTTGCAAGCCTTGACGAGTCCACCTTTCGAACCTGCAGCCTCAATTCCATTGAAGTTCTTGTCATGGAAAACAGCCTTCTTAGTGGCTATTACTTCGGCCAAAAGGGTTTCAGAATTGCAAGCCTTGTGTATGAAACCTCCTTACCTTATCTTTCACAAAGATAGAGTGTCCCTCAGGACTAACCTGTCTTTCTTGCCTAAGGTTGCTTCAGAAGCAAATATAAATCAATCGATAAATCTACCAGTGTTTTTTCCAACATTTACAAGGGAGAATACACATTACACAAATTGGATATACACAGACAGCTGCGTTTCTACTTGCATAGGACTAGAGAGTTTCGCAAGTTGGACCAGTTGTTTGTCTCTTATGCAAAATCAGCCATGGGCAAAGCCATTTCCAAAGTGACTGTAGCAAATTGGATCCGTCAGTGTATTATTCAGGGGTACATATCGTCTGGCAAACCAGCCCCGGTTAGTATCTGTGCTCATTCTACAAGATCTGTAGCCACCTCAACAGCCTTTTGGTCTAGGGTTCCAGTGGACGACATATGTTCAGCAGCTACTTGGTCCTCTTTTCATACATTCATTTCTCATTATAAACTAGATGTGATTTCGAGAAGTAGGGCTTCTTTTGGCTCCGCAGTGCTTTGGAATATCCTTCCATAAGGACCACCCAGGTTCTTATAAGGTAGCTGGGGACTCTGTCCCACAGGTTGCAGAGCAAATGAAGTAACTACTTCAGATAAAGAAGTTATGTGCTCACCATAACTTTCCATCTGAGTAGGTACTTAATTTGTCTGCAACCGACCCCCCCTGCCATCCCCCGAACCTTTCGGGATTTTCTGATCACCTTTGCAGTTGATTTTTCATGTTACCAGGTTGGTGAGGCAAAAAAAACAATCTGAGGTAATATGGTTGGTAGCAGGGGATTGTGGGTAGGGGGGAGGAGCTAGGAGCTTGGATCTTGGAAAGCTGCCGGCTCGGATCCGAAGTCGGATCCGATACCCACAGGTTGCAGACAAATGAAGTACCTACTCAGATGGAACGTTATGGTGAGTACATAACTTCTTTTTTACATTGTTAAGAAGAAGAAACTATAGAACATTTGTTTTTTGAAGTCTAAAAAAGTAAAAAAGTTATGGGGAAACTATGTAAAGAAGATTTTTTGAAGATATAAAAGAAGTGGATAAAATAAAGATGGATATGATTAAAATGGATATTATAAGACTAGAAGTAAAGAATATGTTAAAAGAATGATAAAAGATTATTTATGTTATATAAGTTATATGGAATGAAAGAATAAATGAAATTATGTTTAATGCTAACTGAATTTTAGCAACAATACTAAGTAAAAGGCTCTATATTATATACTCGAAGGTACAGAATGTCAACAACCTTTTCATCGACACGTGTTGAATGTCCACTTCAGCAAACGGCCACATCATTGATTTCTTTCCAAGGGAAAGCAATCGGTTGGCCATTGTTTTAAATCTGCCCTTTTCCCCACTGTAGTGCAATCTCAGAGTTAATATATTTAGTTAGGGGGGTGTAGCCCCCCAGATTGGGTGGTGTGGGGGTCAAAGCTCCCCACTTCATAGTGTTTGCTATATTGTGTCATGCATAGTTGGCCTACCGATTTCCTTCCCTTGGAAAGAAATAGACTATGTGGCCGTTCAATGAAGTGGATGTTCGACACATATGTGTCGATGAAAAGGTTATTGACATTCTGTACCTTTGAGTATATAATATAGACCCTAAGTAAAAGCAGATGATGATTATGGAAAGAGGGGTTGGGGTCTAATTGGGATGATAATTTAGCATGACTGTAAAGGAAATTATGAACATGTATACATTTATATATTTGTACATATGTAAACCTTTGTAAATATGTAAATGTTTTGTAAATAAGAGTTATTTTTGTATATAAATAAAGGACCCCTATTCTTTTTTATAAGCACCATGGGATCTCTTAAGTCCACCTGAGGTACCACCAGCTCAGGCAAATTTTGTTTCAGTTTAACATTTATCTAAAGGTAAGCACTGTCAGAAGTACAGTACGCCCAACCATTGCTGTACTGCAGTGTTAGTACTGGAAAAAATTAATTCAACTGCCTGGTGTGGGAATAGAACCCCCTGCCTTCTAAAAGGCAAGTATGCTGCCTGTTGTGCTACTGTGACTTCCCACAAATATTATCATATTAGAATTCATAAAATTACTTACAAATAAGCAAAAACTAAGTATGGTAAAAATTAAAAAATGTAGCTGTCCACACTCCCAAGACCTAATAAAACAAAATAAAATAAACTTGCTAGAAGGATCAAAGAGCAAAGTCAAAAATATAATCTTTATTGATCTCCAAAAAGTTAAAAAAACATAGCGTGCACTACATGTTTTAACTATCTGGAGATCAATAAAGATTATATTTTCTACTTTGCTCATTGATCCTTCCAGCACACTTATTTTATTACATTAAAAATTAACTAAAATGAGAAGAATGCAAGATTGGGTAACTAACAGCAGCAATATAAAATGCACTTAATGAGGAACTGCAAAGAATACAACAGGTATAGTTATATGTTAATTCACATCAAGCTAAATACAGCTTTTAAAGCATAGAGTCTTATGCTGCCCATTAAGGTAGTATTTGACATATGTCACAATATTGTATTTTCACCTATGATGACAACTACAAGTTGATAATTAATGTCACAACTAAGTAAAGTAGTCTTATGCTGTCCATTAAGGTAGTATTTGAGATATGTCACAATATTGTATTTTCACCTATAATGACAACTACAAGTTGATAATTAATGTCACAACTAAGTAGAATTATAAAACACAAAGAAGTTTAAGCGTTCTGTGAATGCAGCTCCAGAATTTCAAATGGAATATGATTATGGTCATGAGGCTATTACAAAATGAGGTGACATCATTGTATTAATTAAAATTTAAAATGCAATAAAAATAAGAAGCTGAGTTTTAAATACTGAATGAAAATTTTTAAACAATGCCACTCAACACACTGGTACAAGGGCAAGAATGTCCAGCTATAACAGTGTGATTTAGGATTGCCTAGCAAACGGAGTGTCAGCCATGGGGTAGGCTTGAATGGCTGATGGGGGTAAGAAGGAAAGTCTTTGCTGCTGTACTGCCCTCTAGAAAATTCTAAATAGTAGTACAGGGCGACATAGATATGTATGCATATTGGGTAGGGCAGATGTGTCTGTATTTAATTTTTTCAGAGCATGCATGTATGTGCGTGCATGACATCATTACACCTCCTGCCCATTGGGAAATAGTAATAAGGCATAAAATTTTGTTGAGAGAGCACATGCTGCTGTTCAAAGATGCCTCAGTGCCATCTCTGTCAACCCAAAAACTTCTGCCCTCTGATAGCTGTGATCCCAGGTTGGTGACCTTTTGCATATTGCTCAACCTCTTAGCACAAGAATTATGGACAATGCCAGGAAGACAAAGGCCAGAAACTAGGGCCAATTTTTAAAAATTATTCTTATAAACTTACAAAAAGTTGATAGAATAACAGGTTTTATATTAGTATGCATTTTCTAAAGGATATTAAGTTTGAAACTCAAATGTTTCATTATCTAGTGACTTTAATCCTAAATGATTTGCCAGAAAACCACACATATTATGAGGAACAGACCAAAAATATGAGACAAAAATTTGGACGGTTGAGAAGTATACCTTGTTGGATGGGGGTACACCACACTATCTGAAGAGGAAAACAGGAGTAGAAGGAGAGAATGAGAGGTGCGAGTGGCAGCAGATGATCAAATTCCTCAGAAGGAAACAAAATCATTCTAAAGTCAAATAACAGTAGTAACAAAATGAATCCGACAAACTCAGAAAATCAGACAATATATAGGATGACAGCAATGTCCCTGCTCTAATACGACAGATCCAATAAAAATGTCATAGATAATGTGAAATATAAATAATTATAATATTTAAAAACAATCAGAAAGAACACAAAAATGGATAATTTTCAAAGTTCATATTTCTTCATCCACTGCACCTTACCTCAAACATCCCATTTTATCATAATCAGTGATTCAAACCTAGAACAGAATGGTAACTACATGAAGATAAACTATTCAAGAACAGAACTTGAATGAGGCAAACATTTTACAAACTTCACAGAGAACTATCCACTTTGATAAAACTCAGAGAGAAACTGATGCTTTTGTAACTACGACTGAGTTAATAACCAAGTTAATAAGAAAAGTCAGTGAGAAAAGGCAAAATGTTGCCGCAGGTCTTACCTTCCTTTATTATATTTATTTGCTGCTTACTTTTTCCTCTCTCTTCACAGCCACACCCAAATCTAAATCAGTTAAATTTATTTCCAGTATCATCCAAACTGTTAATCAATCACTAAAATCTGAAATGTAGCAGATGGGATATGCAATCAAAGAAAAATATGTGAAAGGGATGGCAGAGAAGAAGTAAGGGTTTCTTCCTTCCATAGACAATAAACTCTTTGTCAACCACAGTGAAAGCAAAATTGGGTCATCCAATCTGCAGATGAAGTAGTCAGAATTTTGAAGAACTGAGCAGCCAAAACAGCACTGTGCATGAACAGGTCATCTACAAATGATTTAGCACACAGAATCAGGTTGTCTATGAATGATTTAGCATCCGGTTCCCAGTTAATGTGTGGTGCACTGCTGGAGAGAGGTGGCTCCCTTCTGTCCACTCTCCGACCCAGTGATGAATGGCGTTCCTCACTGACCTTGCAGCCGGCTATCCCTGGCCAACCAGAGATCCGTGGTGCATCGGTATCATTACATTTAGGCAGTATTCTGACTCAGAAGCATTCAGTCATAATCCCACAGATGGTAGCTTTGCACCATTGGCTGCACAGCCAAGCACATACACCAAATGTCTGAACCTGCAGGTTCTCTCACACTGAGCAGGATTGCTATTGCAACAACACATCATTAGTAAGGGTAAAACTAACCTGTCTCATGACGGTCTAATCCCAGCTCACATTCCCTATTAGTCAGTGAACAATCCAATGCTTGGTGAATTCTGCTTCACAATGATAGGATGAGCCGACATCAAAGGATCAAAAAGAGACATTGCTATGAACACTTGGCCACCACAAGCCAGTTATCCCTGTGGTAACTTTTCTGACACCTCCTGCTTAAAACCCAAAAAGCCAGAAGGATCATGAGGCTCCACTTTCACGGTTTGTATTTATACTGAAAATCGAGATCAAGCAAGCTTTTGCCCTTCTGCTCCATGGGAGGTTTCTGTCTTAGAACACCTGCATTACTCTTCAAAAGGCGTACTGTCCCATTCCAGAGGAGGCTGAAAATGTCACATATTAAAGGAGGGAGAGCCATGAATAAGGCCTTGAGCCCAAATCTCAGCCATAGGTATCTTATAGCAATGAACTCCCATCTGAAAGTAAGCTGGACAGGAGCAGTATAGGACATGAGTGATTTAACCAAGGTGGATTCTGACCTTTGAGGAGTAAAATGGTCTGTGTACTAGGGCAAGGGATTGTTGTACAGTCAATATACACCTAAGTATGGTGCTCAGGGGATAGTGGTACACCAGATGGTAATTCCAACTGTTCACCATAAGGTACTTTTAACATTGGCCCATGACAGTCTTTTTTGTACCATTTAAGAATAAAGTGCATAAAGAAGAATTTTATTCAGAAACGTCATCTTCAAGTGATGTGGTAGGTTGTTACAGGACCCATGAACAGTGCCAGTGAAAAGGTTAGGCAGGAGACAAAGCTAAGGTCCATCTTATGTTTTTACCTGTCATTGAGGAACTATTTCAGTAGGTAACCATTATCACTGTCAGATTGCTCAGCATCATATTAGCACTGTATGCCAGATTAGAATTTTATCCTGAGAGTGGTGGTGAACTATGCCACTAGGTACCCCAAACATGTTGCTCTGTCCTACAATGAGATTAGGAAAATAGAAAATTCTGTGCTGCTGATTTTCAGGGCAGTAAAACATATTCAGGAAGTAATAAAAGAGCAGGGTGTGGAATGCAAATTTAATGTCAGAACCAAAGAGCAAGTAGTTTAAGTCAAGTGTCAAAGCATAAACAGAGTATTTGCAGACAATAGCCTCTTCCGTTTCTTCTTTGCATACCAGGAGATCTCACAGGAGTCCAATAACTTTTTTAATCATCTGGTACAATAGGGTTCTAGAGTAGGAGACCCCTTTGATTTAATTTGTCACCGGTAGTTCCCTTGGATTTAATTTGTGATGAGTGAGTGACAGGATGAAGTATATTATTGTAGACAGACAACTGTGTATGTCCTAAGCTTCGGTGCAGGGCCCATTGACCCCCCCCCCCCGTTCAGTAAGCAGAAGCATGACCCAGACTCAATAGCAAGAGAAGACATGGTAGAAAAGTGGCATACTAACTACAATATACGGCTGAGCAAAACATGATTGTACTTATTCCTGTTTGGCTATACCAGCTTCATGTAGTATAGGAGACTCCTTTTCACCAGGTAAGACAGGTGACTAATGCTCCTTTTCACCAGTTAAGAAAGGTGACTAATCCACACTAAGTTGTCAAGCTTCCAGGCTGGAGGAGGCAACACTTGAGTCTGTTTCACGACTCTTCTTTGATGTAAAAGTTATAGTCATGAGTATCTGCATTGTTCCAGAGCAGGAAGTAGAGGGTGGCACAATCTTAGATTTGCTTGGCAAGGCTCTGTCTGACTTCAATGAGAACAATACAGTGTTGTTACACACATGGGTACAGGAAATCTGTGAAGTATTTCAAGCATTCAGAAACACATTCTCAGATAAGTCAGGGTGCACATCTACTCAAACATTGCGAAGAGAGACAGAGAAAGAAGATTAAAGAAACACTGCCTATAGGAATCATTCTGGAATCCACCATTACCTGTAAAAGAGAATGCAGTCTCTCATTCCCCAAAGACTATGTAAAGCTCAGTAGCTTTGAAGTATCATACGTTTACCCTTTACCTAGGATGGATATCTACATTGTGGCTGGAAAGTGCATAGCATCGGACAACTAATGATTTAATTACATGTTAATGGCAGGTACCCTTGATGCCAGAAACAAATAAGTGTATATGAACTGAGATGAAAATATGGTCTTTGGAATAAAAAAAAATGTATCCCTGTTATTTGCTGATGGCCAGCAAAACTCAGATCATTGTAAATAAAAGTTCTCTGGTTTGGTGTACTGGACATTAAACTTTGAGAAGAGAGAGAAAATGAGTGTTACATTTTGTACTGCTGTCTACCTTTTCTCCAAGTTAGTGCAATATTGGAGTTAGTGTATATATGTATGCATGTTTGACCCGCGGTGGTGGTGATGCAGTAGCATTGTCACCTCACAGTAAGATGCTGTCCGGTTCGATTCTCAGCTAGAGCGTCTTCTGCGTGGAGACATGCATGAATGGGCGTACCTTTGTTGAAGGTTGTGCGTCAGAGCTGGTAACTCGGCACGTAAAAATCAACTACCAATCATTAGCGGACTGGAGTTCCGCTGTGGTGACCCCTAACCCCTAAAAGCCAAAAGACACAACATATATATATATATATATATATATATATATATATATATATATTTTTTATAGTTACACTTTATAATCTCGAAATACTGAAATGTTGAATGTCAGTATTTCAAGACTATAAAGTTGAAAGTGCAGTTACGCGAAACAGCATAATAGCGAATGCGGAAATGTTGCATTCGCCATTATGTGTTTGCGTACGTGGCATGCAGTGCGTTTTGTGGATTTAGCTGGGGTTTGAGGTAAGTGATGTTTTGGTAAGGGTATTGGGTAGGAATTTCAGTGAGTGTGACAGTGTGTGTGGTGGTGAGTTTTATGTGTTTGTGTTTAGTACGACCTCGGATTTAGTATATATAAGTAGGGGGGGATGGGGGTGCAGGTGGGCTTGCCCCCCTGCTCTTAGCAAGATTGTTTGTGTGTGTATTGGTTTTCTTGTTTGAAAATATTTTTATTCATTTTCAAAAAGAAAAACATGTATACAGGTTATTTATGACAGTAAAGTATTTACAAATTATTTAAACAGGTTAGCTAAAAGCAGTAAGCAGATATCAACATTAAAACCAAGATAAAGTATTTACAAGGGTGTCTATTGTTGACATATAATCGATTTTCTATACAATTGTTTCCCGATTATAATTTGCTACAGTTGTTACTCTCCAACATTTCAGTTACTTTTTGCAATGCTATATATAACGATGTAGTTTTTTTCAGTTCTTTCTTTAATACAGTTCATTTCCAATTGCGATATTCCTGACACCATATTCCTGTACTGCTTAAAAGTTGGAGAAGCTTTGGATTTCCAGTTTGATGTAATGTTCTTCCTTGCAATAGCTAGGAGAGTCCACAAGATTGCATATTTTGTTCTTGGTACAAAGTCAGGTAGAGGTACATTAAACAAAATAAGAGATTTAGAAATCGAGAATTTGTCATTGAATACCATTTGCAGAAAATAATTTATTTTATCCCAGTATGGTTTATAATCAAATGTGTGTGTTAGTTTTGTTATGTTTGTGTGTGTTGGTGTGTTTTTTTTTTTAGTGTTGCCAGGTAGGTGTATTTGTGTTTGCGTGGTGTTGTGTTTTGTTTGTGTGACGTTCATGGTTTTAAAGTTTCGGGTTTTTGATTTTTCGGCTTTATAGTCTCGAGATATTGAAATTCAATATTTCAGTATTTCGAGATTATAAAGTGAATATACACTCACACACACACACACACACGTTTATTGTAGTCAGAGTGTGTGTGTGTTTAGATATATATATATATATATATATATATATATATATATATCTACTGTATTTCATCGAAGAAACACTTCTTTGAAAAAGAACAGTAGACCCACACTTACGTGAAAGTGCACTTAACCGAAAGTGCACTTTAGCGAAGAACGGTTCAACAAACTGAACACCAAAACAATGTTTTTGCTGGGGGGGCAAGCCCCCCTGCACTCCCCTACTTAAATATACCAACTCCGAGATTGCACTACAGTGGGAAAACTCCCTTTTCCCCGCTGTAGTGTGCTTCGGTGCCTCAGTGTTCCTTAACAGTTCATTGAACCATTCTTCGTGGAAGTGCACTTTCGGCTAAGTGCACTCTTGCATAAGTGTGGGTCTACTTCTCTTTTTCAAAGAAGTGTTTCTTTAATAAAGAGAAGTAGACACACACACATATATATATATATATATATATATATATATATATATATATATGGCGGCATAAGGGTTTGCCACTTCAGGGGTGCAGGGATGCTTTGGGGTCGATTTATAGTGTGTCAACTGAATGAGACCATAATTATTCAATGAAGATCCTTAAACATGTTGCAGTAACTTTACAGGGATTAGTTAATGTTTGTGTCTTTCGGCTTTTTCCCAGTTAGGGGTCGCCACAGCAGAACTCCGGTCCGCTAATGATTGGCAGTTGATTTTTACGTACTGGCTTGCCAGGCCTGACGCACAACCTTCAACGAAGGTACGCCCCTTCACGCATATCTCCATGCAGAAGATGCTCTGGCTGAGAATCGAACCGGACAGCGTCTTACTGTGAGGCGACAACGCTACCGCAGCACCACCAACGCGGGTACAGGGATTAGTTAATATTATTTTTAAATGTGCAGAATATGTTATTTTGCCTATGTAGATGAAATCAGCATCTGTTGACAAATGAGGCATAAACACATGCAACTTGTTGGGGAGATTCTTGAAAGGTCAGAAAGGAAAGCTTGACAGTGAAGGCTGAGATATGCTAGGAGGGGATAGTGAAAGTTTCTTAACCTGTCCACCATATGGGTGCATCAGTTAACATGCCTGGGTGGAAGCTATCCAGGTGTGATCCATTCCTACAACCAAATGGTACAGGGCCCTTCAAAAAGATTGTGCATACTACAGCACATTGGCAACTCCTTTCACAGACCTAAAATTCAAGGACAAATAGGTCGTATAGTTTGGACTCGGGCTTGTAAGCAGACTTTTCAGCACCTAAACACACCTTAAGAGGACCAGCTATACTCCGCAAGCTCTGACTACAGCTAAGAAGTTACTGCACTTGTGGAAACATCAGACCATGACCTTGAAGTAGTATTCAGCTAAGTATCTACAGAGGAAGTAGACGTTTCAGCTAAGTATCTACACAGAAAGTAGATGTAGTGTCAGGATGGTGAGTAAATAAAACAGATACCCTATCAATGTGGGTAATTCGAGGAGACTAATCTTGCCTAAAAAGGCATTATGGGGGAAGAAAAAAATCTAATCCAATATACAGAAGCCATGCAGAAAGAGATACAGGCCATCCCTAGCAAAGCAGCTGGGGTTATCAGCCATTTCATCCCAGGCAGGTATAAATTTGATTCTCCTAGAATTACGCCAGTAGTTGAATTAATACTTAAAGTCTATCTTTTATTTGTATTGCAGCATCATTCTTTGTAGTGGTAGGGTACTGCTTGCATGAAAATAATAAAAATGTCACAATGGTTTGTTTTCTATTAATGTATGTATACCTATATCACTGGGTAAATTATGATTTAATAAATATGCTGAAAAATACTAGTTTCACTCCCATTCCAGATCTGTATTCTTGGGGGTTCCAAGTATCTATTACCTCCTTATCTGCAGGAAGCAATTCACTCTTTTCTGGGTTAGAACCATAATCTATGATTTGGAGGTCCTCATTTTCATCCCGTTTCATACTCCTATGCAAACTGCCACAGTTGTATAAAATGTTTCCTCTTTTTTAATAAATATATTTATGGCAAAGTTGGTAGGAAAATAGTTTTTGCTGTCTTATGAACAGTACTGCATAAAGTAATTGAATTTTCTTTTCTGCTTTTGTTAACTAAATTACAATGTTGAGGCTCTTTGCTTTTTCAAGTGCAGACAGTCTAACATATACTGCATTCAGATTAGATGTCAAATGAGCCATAAAATATGCCAGTTAATTCAAAAACATAAGCTAGTGAAACTTAAAGTATTATTGCATGCGAGAGTTGTTACACAGTTGTGTTTGTTTGAAGGTAAATGTATATTTAAGCAAAGCATTTATTTTATTAATGTTAAAGGTAGACAAATATCTTTTTTTCTCTACTATAAAACTATGCAGAAGCATTGTTGGTTTTGTGATAGTTGATTTTACAATGCATGTTGCTTTACCAAAAATAAAAGAACTCAAGACCAAGTAAACTTTCCTTTATCATGTCATGGGTTTAAATTATAATACATCTCATAATTTCTCATCACAAAAACAGTTTAATGATGCACTCAACTTTTCCTTGAAATGTTAATCCACTGTAGGTGCATTATGCATTTACTCTAAATCCTTAGTAGTGTTAAGGGGTCTATATTATATTATCGAAAAATGAATTCGCCAAACTGCAGCTCCATCGGAAATGCAGTTCAGTGAACTGATAATAGTGAAATCGCAGTACAGTGAGGATCAGAAATGTTACCTTTTCCTCACTGTAGTGCGATCTCGGAGTTGGTATATATAAATATATAATTAGCGGGGGTGTGGGGGGAGTGCAGCCTCCCACAAGAGTGAATTCGCCGAACTGCTTTTCCAATGTAGATGCAGTTCGGCAAATTCATTTTTCAGTAATATAATATAGATCCGTGTTAAATACTAAGCTGTTAACTTGATCATTCTAATTAGGAATACAAAATGTGAATGTGATTACTTTCTTTAGCAGCAGTTACAGCTGATTATGGAATAGGTTAGGCAGTACCAACTACCTGTGATTTTAGTAAAGTGCAAAGTGAACAGGGAGGTATTGCGGTATAGCTCAGGGTAGTAGCAGCCCAAGGCAAGGCTCCTAGGATAGTACATTTAAGGTACAACATTACCTCTGTTCATACCTCTCAACCATCTAGAATCTCAGAAAATATCCAGATTTTCACCTGATATTATTGGTCTCTTCCACATAAGATTTGTGGTTTTCTGACAGATCATTGAGGATTGAAGTCACTAAACAAATAACAATGCGTTTCAGACATTATATCCTTTAGGAAATGCTTACTAAGGTAAAACCTGTTACTCCAGCACTTTTCTCTAAATTTATAAGAACATTATTTAAAATATGTCCCTGATTTTGGGCCTTTGTCCTGCCATTATTTTTGCCTTTGTCTGGAATTCTTGCATGAGGAGGTTCTTTTGGAGACAATAAAGACAACATATGTTGCCTTCAAAGCCCTTTCCCTAGTAAAATTAATAGTGAGTTTATCATCCAGTTGTACAGTGTACTGGGAACAGCTGCTGCCATCTCATGAGTGCTTGACTGGTCAAATTTAATTCTGTTGTAGAAGCAACAGAGAAAAGGAAAGCTTTGTTACCTGACATTATAAGAGACTGTTCGGCTACTGCATGTGACCTGTTATATATTGTACACTTTGCCATGCCTTAGAATCATTTAATACAGTAGCAGTTAATGCAGTTTGTTTCCTTGTTTGAGATGTTACTTTGTATGATGTGTAGTGAGTTACGAGAGTGGAGTACAGTATCAGCTCAGGCTGTCTTGCACTCATGTGCAACATGCTATTATAAGCTTCAGGACAAAATCCGGGCCTTGAGGAGTGGAAGAGATACTAGCTAGCATGGTTTGCAGTTTAAGGACTTACACTAGCAGACGGAGATTGTTAGACTCTTGACTCATCACTGGCTTGGCAAGAAAATGGCACTACGGTATAAGCACTTGTTATTATGTTATGTAGACAATAATAATAAATTATTATTGTATCTCTCCCGATCTATATGTGTGTATACGTGTATATATATAAATAAATAAATATATATATATATATATATATATATATATATATATATATATATATATTGTGTGCGCGCACATATATATATATATATATATATATATGCAAATATATTTGTGTGTGCATGTGTATAGATATATATACACACACACACACACACACGTGTATATGTGTGTGTGTGTATATATATATATACATACGTGTGTGTGTGTGTATATATATATATATATATATATATATAGAGAGAGAGAGAGATGATGTGTGTGCCTCTATATATATATATATATATATATATATATATATACATATAGGTAGATACACACACACACACACACACATGTATATGTGTAATGTGTGTATATATATAAATATATATATATATATATATATATATATATAGAGAGAGAGAGAGAGATCTATACACACACATATATATATATATACATACATGTAGGTGTGTGTGTGTTTATGTGTATATATATATATATATATATATATATATATATATATTTGTGCGCATTTTTATTATAATCATTACAGTATATTTAGGGGAAGGGTAGGTCACAGCTCAGCCATTATTTCAGTTCTTTTGCTTCCTGTAGCATAGAATAATGGGCCGTTCGTGATGGGATACGATACTTTATAGTACAATGTTCGTGGGTTAAATGAGTTTAGAGATTAAGAAAAGTTCTATAGCTGAAATGTAAACTCACACACAGGACTAATCTGAGAATTGTTTCCCCAAAAAACAATCACAGCAGAGTCACCATGTTGCCTATCCCTATCCTGTGCTAACAGTGCTAATGGAAGTTACCTAAAAGGTTAGGAATCTTGTGTGGGTATTGGGCTTCCTTTACATGTGCAAGACCTATAATTTACAAATTTGCCATTAATTGAACACAAATTACAGACACTGTTGAAACTTGCTATCCAACTATTAAAGTTTTTTTTTGTTGTTTGTTTCATTTTGTTTTGCAGGAATGCTGCCTTCCCTACTACTTCAAGACTGATTTATCTCAGAATAATGGAATTACTGTCAGATACTGTATCCTTGGGTTTAATATAAAAATCCTCCTTTTGTAACATAAAGTCTCACTTTTCTAAGAATTACAGTTTTATTCCTATTAATTTCTATAGAATCCCACAGCCCAGCCACAAAAGTTCAATAAGGCTTTGCTTGTCTCAGGACTTTATTTTCTGTGTTCAGAGCTATCCAGACCTTGCTGCGGTAGAGGGAAGTCCTACTGCTTACCAGTGGGAGTGGTGAGCATTGTACTGCCTAACACTAGAGGAGTGGTTTCCAGCTCTGAAATTGTAATTTTATTAGCCTTTTTGGGCCAATTTCTATCCCTTTCAACTTTCTGGCTTAAAAACGCGTGTGTTTGCACATTTTTCGCATCGTGCAGCACAGCGAGGCTACAGTTAAACTATTCCAGGTGGCAGAAAGTCTGCTCTTTCAAATTTTCCCTTAGAACTAGCTGGTTTCTCAGTAGTAGCACTAAAATCTGAACCCTTGTGTCTAGCACTTGCTCTAGAACCTGCTGGAAAGCACCAGGAAGCCTGAAACTGATACAAGCACTCAACTCTCCTTGTCAATAAGGAGAAACTAATTGTAGGCATTAAATAGCCTATAATTGCAAAGTACCTTGCAAAGGTAAGGGAAAACAGCTCTTATACTTTACAAAAAAAGCATCTAAACAGGTATGTCCAAGGGTCATCTTCCGGTGATTTCTCCTGTCCACCTGGTGAATCTGGGCTTACTGGGGCAATGCGGCAACTGCCTCATGTACACAGACAACCCTCTCCTCCTACCACCCAACACTACAACCTGCGAGAGATGCACTTACATAGCCAAACTGGAGCAAAGATCTCTCCAGCCAAGATTGTGCTAGACAGTCAAGAGGAGAAGGTTAACACTTGCACTACATCTCAAGCAACTCATAGCCCTTCAAAACCCACACCATCAACACCCACACATAGCAACACTAAACCCACATATGCAGAGGCCCTTAACATTAACCTGCCCAAGCAACAAGGACCTCCGAAGCTGAAAAGCAAACCAACACCAGTCACAACCAAAGTGACACATAGCTCGCAACACCAGTGTGCCACCCAACAACAGCCCCTAAGGCAAGACAATGTACCCAACACTTTAGTCATAAGTGACTCTATAGTCAGGCACACTGATGTCCCACTCACCAGGCTGAACAAGGACAAAATTACAGTCGGGTGCCAGGATCCGCCACACAATGCATGCACTCAAGTCACTCCACAACAAGTATAAATATGACTGTCATTGTCCATGCTGGAGTGAATGACTTGAGACGTACCTCCCTGGACTACATGAAAAGAGACATGGAAGAGCTCTCAGATCATGTGGCCCAGGCAGGTATGACCCTAGCCCTGAGTAGCATTTTGCCTTCATCCAGAATGATACCACAGTATAAGGACAAAATGATTGACTTCAACAACTGGCTAAGCTTCTGGTGTCATTCAAAGGGGATCCAGTATCTGTCTGCCTGGGAAGACATGATCGACAAACCAAGATGCTTTACCAGAGATGGTCTGCACCTGTCGCCCATGAGATTCAGGTTACTGGCTAAAGCTCTTGACACCTATATAGTGCTTTTTTTAGGCAAGGTTCAAAGGACAAAACCACCACCGTAACAGATACAAGCATGCAAAATCTGATGGTAATGCTACTCAATGCTAAAAGTCTAAACCTCAAAATGCACTCTCTGGAGGCACTCCTAAAAATGGAGAACATTGATATCTGTGCAGTAACTGAGACCTAGTTCAAGGCTCCAGAGAGCACCCCTGCGATACCAGGCTACAACTCTTACCACACTTTTCGGCCACAAAACCAAGACCGAAACACTAAAGGTGGAGGAGTGTCCATATCACCAAGGACATTCACACCTCCACCGCCTAACACAATCCATCTAAAATTCTCCAGGTGCAACTAACACTAGGTAAGACTGCAATCCAAATTGTAGCTTGCTACAGATCCCCCACCATGCCCCAAGATTCTCACTGCACCTTTCTAAACATACTGGAAAATATTAAGATACAATCAAACACCCTAATACTGGGTGATTTCAACTACCCTGCCATTAACTGGGAAAACTACTCGGGTACCAACTCCTCTTCTCAACGGTTCTTAGAATTCATAAATTCCAATGCCCTGGATCAACTAATCCATTGTCCCACCATGGGTTCCAATATCCTAGACCTGGTCATTACCAACAAGGAAGATAGATGCTCCACACCAGTGGTCACCCCCTCATTGGTCAGGTCTGACCATAAGCAAATCACTCTTGACATCCACATCCCACCGCCACCCCCCCAGTAAGAAAACCTCCTTAAAAAACTTCTCCAAAGCCAACTTCATGCTACTGAAGTCAGAAGTGACAATTCATGACACCCATGCAGACGGGATCTGAAAGTTCGACTGCAGAATCCTACACTAAGGCACTGTACGAGCACATCCACTCGTGCATGACTCGTGCCATCCCAACTAGAACCAAGATGCCCTCCTCCAAAAAAAAGGAAGCCAATCTCGTGGTCCCACTAGAAACAAACTATACAACAGAAGGAAAAAACTGTTGCAGAAAAGAGGAAAATCCCAAGATGCAAAAAAACTCCCTCACCAGCCTCAGTAAGAAGCTGAGATCCCTCATAAAATCCTCAAAAGCTAGTTACGAAAATAAAATTGCCAAAGATTCCAAAGACAACCACAAGGCATTCTATAGTTATGCCAAGAATCTAAATGGCAATGCTCAGATCTGCTCTGAGCTTCAACAGAATGGCATTAAATATACTGATCCCAAGGATATTGCCAATATCCTGGCAGATCGATTTAGTGCCAACTTCACCACCCTCTCACCCCCTAAAGGGCCCATCTCAATACCAAAAGATTGCCAAATTCTGGTAATCACAGCCACACAGGTAAAAACCGCACTCTCCAAAGCTAAGAATACAGCATCCATGGGAACAGATGACATCCCAGGCTGTGTACTACATTAACTACAAAATGAACTGGCACCTCACCTGTCATGTTTAATCATAGCCTCACCTCAGGCTTCATGCCTACTGAGTGGCACACAGCTACAATTATCCCACTCCACAAGGGGGGATCCACCTTGGATCCTGGGAACTACTGTCCCATCAGTCTGACGAGCCTGATCTGCAAGGGATGGAACGCATTATCATGGAACTTATAAACAAAGACATTGGCAACCTTCAAACACTGGACCCCACCCAGTTTGGGTTTGTGAAGGGCCAGTCTTGTCTCTTGAACCTGATTGCCTTCTTCGAATCAGTCTCCAGAGCTGTGGACGAGGGTAAGGCGTCCACACAGCCTATCTGGACCTCGTCAAGGACTTCGACACCATCCCCCACTCTGGAATCACAGATAAACTTACTAAGTTGGGCATAAATCCCTACATCACTTGATGCGTTGCCAACTGACTTACTCACAGAACCCAGACTGTAAAAGTAGTCGACTCCAAATCCAGCTCCAGACAAGTGACAAGTGGAGTACCTCAGGGTTCAGTCCTGGGACCAATCTTTGTTTGGCATCTACTTCTCTGAAGTACAGGCCAACACTAAGGGACTCTGGCTAACAAAGTTCACAGATGACTGCAAACTGGGAGCCATTATTGAATCTCCAAATGATGTGGATATTCTACAAAAGGGCCTTACAGAAACAGATGCCTGGTGCCAGAGCCATGGGCTCAAGCTTAATGCTAAGAAATGTATAGTTATCCCCTTTGGAAAAAAACATGTACCCATGAATTACCACATAGGTGGCAGTACACTGAACATCAAAAGTGTGATGAGAGACTTAGGGACACAGGTGGACAGTGGTCTCACTTTCGATAACCACATCGCCACAACAGTCAGGAAATCCTTCTATGTGGCACACCTCATCACTAAGGGCTTTTCGTCCAGAAAAAAGGAGGTCATTGTCCCACTGTACTCATCCCTCATTAGACCCATTATAGAGTATAATGCCCAGTTTGGTATGTACCTCACAAGACATCTGCAACAGCTGGAAAGGCCACAAAAATACCTCACTAAAAGAATCACAGGCATACAGCAGATGCCATATGCTGACCGTCTAAAAAAAACTCCAGCTATACTCTGTGGCATAGCGTCTACTCAGAGGTGATCTCTGCTTAACATACAAGGCCATGTCAAACCCTTAGCTGTTGGACATGCTCCACTTAAAGAAATCCCAATCCCTCAGAGCCACACGCTCCACGGATCTAAACCTTGTCATCACAATGAACAAAACATGCTGGAGGGATAGGTTGCTGACCCAGAGACTCCCCATACTCTGGAATGGACTGCCCATACATGTCAAGCAGAGCACCTCCTTGGCTGTCTTCAAAAGGAACCTTGATGATTGGATGGGAGATAGGAAATTCACCCCGGGGATCATGTCAGTCGCCCTGCAAGACAGGGGTCCAGAGAAGTAAATATTGTGGGAAGAAATATCCAGGGAATTGTTACGGCTAGGCTTGTATAGGCCCTAGGGCCGATAGCCTAGTACCAACCTATGAATAATGCTTTTAAAAATACCAGAGATTTGTCAGATTATTTAATTTCATCAAAATTGAAATCGGACATAGCATAAAGGTCAGTTGCATGTAGTACTCATCTTTTCAGCATCTCACTTCAAAGTCATTTTGGGTGGTCACTAGTAACCCCATTAAAGTGCCATCTTAGAGCATAGGCACAGACATGCTTTATTAAAAATAATGTAGAATTTCATGGCCAAACACTTCTTTAAATGCAAGTGACAAGAGTTGGAGTGGCTTACAAATGCACAGAATTATCCTATTTGGCAGTATTTTCTCTATTAAATTGTTCTGTTGTAGTCATGAAATAAGAAACTATATAATAAATTTTTATTTATTTTCCTTCTCCCCTCCCCCCTTTTTTATATTTGAAGTTTATTTTGGGTCAACAGATATCTATAATTGTTAATTGCTTTTATCTTTGTTTTTTTTCTAAGATGCACTGTTTTCAGAATGAATGAATATGAATTAGTCAGCTGATCTATTAGGTTCAGTGCTTATGGCACTGGCATTGGTATCAACCCCCTTTGTCCCATTTTGTAAACAGGGTTGGGTTGTCACATCACGTGACCATCAATCACCTTAAGCCAGTTTTCATACCATTGGGTGGCTAGCTTTTCAAAGGCCATGGAGACCAAGGTAATGAAATTAAACAGACTTAGAGATGAACCTGTATTTTTCCTGTATTTTTTTTTGTTTGTTTTTTGTCAGTCTCTTATAAACAACTCCTGTATTAGCTTTGGCTGGTCTATTTTTAATAAGAAAATATTTTATAATATCAGTATGCTTTATTATCTTTCCTGCACCAAGACTCTCTATAATCTTTCCTGATACGTGGTCTGCTCTGAACCTAGTCACAGCCATTCTGTGCCAGCCTGTCATCCTATCTTAACAGATATTCCTTCTGCAGCCCCTCTTTACTGAATAGACTGAACATTAGATGATCCCTGGTTCACACCTCAGGGTAGATGCTTCTTCTTCTTTTGGAAAATGAGGACCTCACATTCACCATAATGGTGCATCATGTTTGGAGGAGCTACCACAGTGGCAGAAGCCTGGAATTGCAGAAATGGATTTAGAGTGTCCAACAAGTCACTAGCTCCTGTTTTCTAACTAGCTTCATATCCAAGAAAGCATTTTTAACAAAGTACCTGTCTCTACTCTGATCTCTCGCCTTCTCTAATATCTGTCTATCTCTCTTTCTTACCACCCCACACACTTCAATTGTTGTGCATTGTTATAGCTGCAGGTTCTGGTCTTCACAAGTGTTCATTACAAGTGTGACTCAGCCCCCCCTACACACACACACACACACACACACACACACACACACACACACTTGAACACACACAGTCCCAGATGGAAAGCTGCCAAAGGCTGTCAGTCCAATCCACAAGCTACTATTCCATCTTTGTGGACTCATTATTGTACCTAAGTTGTTGGAATCACAATCAGGCCAAAAACCTCTGCACCACTAAGCCAGCAATAAATATATCTATTCAGTTCCCATGCAGGTGAGACTGATGCCTCTAGGAAACAAATTGCAAATAATGATTTTACTGTAAGCATAAGACCTAAAACAAGTAACACTTAGCAGCATAAAAACCTGGAAATCTGCCTGCCCCATGCTGCATGGAAAGATAAGTTCAGAATGAAATGTTTTATTGTGAAATATCCTGAATTATTTATGTCTGGAAGAAGTAGTGAATAGTGTAGACAATGAAGCTTTATGGAGACTTGTTACTTAAGTTTTAAATGAAGGATGGTGAGTGGTTTGCATTTGTTAGCTTTTATTGTCAATGTTTTCTGTTTTTGTATTGTGTTTAAAAATAATAAAGCATATTAAGCTGGAAGAATGCTTGCAGTCTAGAACCAGTATGAACTTTAGCAGATCCATGCACTTCTGTTGTCTGGATCTAGGTGAGTATATCACAAAGGAGCATGTTTCAGTTTTTCCTGCTTAAACCTAAGCTGGCATTCACTACATTGCATACCAGTGCATTCATAGTCACATAAGGCATTTATGGCCTTCATTTACTAGATATCATTAAAAATGACATATCTGGCATCAGTCAATTTGTCCTATCCACTGGATCCCTAACATTATCTTACTCAGTCTAAATAATGACTTTGAAAATCCTTTCTGAAGTTTTATTTCATCTATGCAATTGGCATACATTAAAGTTTAAAATGTTCTTTCATAGCTGTAAACATTTTACTTTATTGTGAGTGTTCAGGTTGTTTCACTGGAATCATGACTATAGATGCTTGCAAAATAGCAGTAAGCTGTTCCCTGCTACTGTGTAGGAAATGTATACCACAAGGCTAGGCAATGTTATTCAAGTCATTCTGCACATTATGGTCCCCATATCCTCCCACAATGTTCTGCTCTCTAATGCTACCCACAGTAATGCTGAGGCAGACATGTTGATAAAGCCTGTTGTGGCTTCAGGCAGTACTGAAACTGCCAAATCCTACAGCTGTGTAAATACAGCTTCTGGGACAAAAATATTTGCCTGTTACTCTTCATCCCTCATTTGGACTGTAATACATTGTGGAAGAGTACAGTAAAAGGCTTTTAATTCTTCACAAAATACACAGAATACACAGTCAGTGGTCTGAATCATAGTGCATTCACTTAAGTCATAATCCATTCTGTTCTGCTCTGTATCATAGGTCATTTCCTTCTCAAAGTCAAATTTAGCTGTCTCGTGTTCATAATCTCTAAAGCACAAAGTGCACACAGCTGCTAATTTTAGCTCATGCTAAGAATGCATGTAAAATCATTGCTCAAACTATGCTGTGTTTTGAGTCAAAGTATTAGGCAGACTTTGGATGCTTTCCCATGACACTACACATTACAAAGTGACTTTGCATCCCAAGTTTTCTCTGGTACCTGGTCAAAAAAAGAATTTAGAGTATGTGAATTTTTATTTCCTAACATAGGCTAGGTTATAATTGCTACATGTAATTGGCAATGTTTGCATCTTTTATACTTTGGCAGCAAGACAAGGGTGCATTTGTAGGTTTGTTTGTTCTGGTTTCCACTTTAGCATTTCCAACAAACTTTTTATTATATTCCATTATACTTACCAGTTTCATTTTTTTCTTTATTAATCTTTCTCTGGAAATAAATTAAGAAGGTCCATGTTCTGAGAACAGTGCAAATAAAAAGCATGTTGCAGAAGCAGAGGTATTATTTCCCTTCTGCCAGAATTTTAGTTAGAAGCCACTAGAGGATATAGGAGGGAATTAGAAACAAGATGGTTCAAGGATTGTGGATTTCATTACTCACTAAATTTTCCCAGGCATTTCTAGCATATACAGGCAAGTGGGAAAATCTTCTGAGCATTTTCTAAGGCATAATGTGAGAGTGTTCAATCTCGCCGTTTGTTCTTACACCTGGGTTCGGAGCCGATCCTCGGCTCCGTGTCGGCCGCTTGGCAAGCTCTGCATCGAGAAGAAGCTCGAGACCAACCTAACTCCCACAATCCCCCTCTGCCTTTACCTCAGATCTAGTTTGCCGCTGCAGCGTTCGCATCAGTTTGATGAGCTCGAGCAACCTTAAGCTAAGATTTATAATTTTCTTATATTTCTTCTAAATTTTTTTCTAAAAAAATTGTCTTTAAGTGACTGTGTGTGTGTGTTAGTAGTGTTTCGAGGAATTCTCGGTTCCATATAAAGTCTTTTTATATACTTTATTAGAGTTTTCCCTCGGGGCCTACCCCACCCTTTTACTTGGATTGACTTTTTACAGGATTTGACAATAAGTTTTCTGGATTAGACAAAATTACTGGACTTGACATAATATTGACTTTTTCTCTGTTAGCTGTACCTAAAATTGTGACATGTCTGAGAAAGCTAAGTCTGGCTTTAAACGCTGCCAATGTGGGCAGAAGATGTCGGTGACTGATAATCATAGTTCCTGCGTCTACTGTCTTGGCCCTCTCCATCTGCAAGAAGACTGCTCAATATGTCATTCTTTCAGTGGAAGGGTCATGACAGATAGGCGCAGGAAACTTATGGATAGGGGTCTTCTAAAACCTACTTTTCAAGAGGCTCTGGATGCATCAGACCAGACATCCAAATCCTCAAAGGAATCGAAGACATCGGAGCCCAGGTCATCGGCTCCGAGCTCTTCAGTTAAAGTTCGATCACCGGTTCCACAGACTTCAGGGCCGAGTGTTGAACTGTTGTCAGTTTCCGAGCCTCGAGTCTTGGAACCGGTGACGGAGCTCCCTCCCCCGGCACTGTTGAGGTCGGCTCCGTCTTCGATTCCTTCGACGCGCTCTTCCAGGCCCCTCTCCAACACCAATGTAGACCACGTGGTGCAGAAATTAATGGAGATTACGGCCTTATCCAAGCTCATCTCTGTCTCCTCCCAGTTGGTGTCAAGACTCAAAGGCCTTCCCTTATCTCCACCTGTTCCTCCTCCGAAACCTATCCAGTCTTCGGAGCCGGGAGAGGCTGATCTGGTGATTGTGGAGCCCTCGGTGCCAGAACCGTCTTTTTCTCGGTCGGCTCCATTCACCTCGACTCCGTCGGAACCGGTACCGGAGTCTCGGAGCCGAAGATCCATCCTTGGATCCGGGACTGAGAGTCGGACCGATGTTTCGGTTCCGACGCTCCCTCTCGGGGCCTCGGCTCGGATCGACTCGGCTCCGTCCTCGGGGTCGATGCCTTCGGTGCCTGTCTCGGGGATTCTTCTGATTTCCTCGGAACCGGGAGATACCTCGACTCGGGACCCGGGGGCCTTCGACCTCATGAGGAAGGTGTTGTCTACTCAGACAACCACATCAGCAGAAACAGCTTCTCCTTCCCATAAAGGACCGTTATCCTCCTCTGCACCCATGGCTACATCTAAGCGTCGAGCACCTGTGTCTCAGCCACCCCTGGAGGGTGCCCCCTCTTCCTCGGAGGCTTCTTCAGATGCCCCCCCGAGGAAGTTCCGAGGAAAAGATTGTGTAAGAGGAGACACTTAGATTCTCCACAAGAATCATTGACATCGGACACTGACTTGGATGAGTCAGAAGGGTCCCCAAAGTCACCCTCAGAGGATGTCTCTTTTTCTGACATCCTGGAGATCCTAAAGCAGAGAGGTGATTGGCAATCCCTCCCCCCTTCTGAGGATGAGTCAGTCTTGCTGAAGGCATTCGGTGCTCGCCCTTCCTCCTCCTGGGTCACTCCGCCCTTCGATGAGTTGATGGAGCTGATTGCTCGAAGGGCGTGGGAGACGCCTGACACGGTGGAGCCAGTCCCTAGAAGGCCTAACAAATATATTACTGCCCCTCAGGATAAGGCTTATCTGACAAAGGGAGTGCCAGTGGACGCTATGGTGGTGGCAGCGGCCACGAAAAAGGAGATGTCGGAATCTTCCTCATCTGTCCATCCGCCTAACAGAGATTCTAGGACTATGGACAGGTATGGGAAGCGCATTTTTAGTTCAGCGGCTTTTTCTATGCGATCCCTGAACTATTTGACCCACTTCACACGGCTACAGAGGGATCTAATCAAAGAGTTGGGAGATACCCTCCAGGGTACTACAGATGCTGCTGTTTCAGAAAAGATTACAGCACATCTCAATACCCTTACATCTATTGCAAACTCGTCCATGAGGCTGATCTCATACGCAGTCGAAGGATCGAGTAGGGCAGCAGCTTCAGCGATTGCTCTTCGTAGACAATCCTGGATGCGCTTATGTTCATTTGCGGAAGCCTTCAAGTCTTCCTTTACTAACGCCCCATTTGATGGTGCCACTCTCTTTGGCCCCAAAGTAAAGGAGACCCTTACCCGGTGTGAGCAGGAGGGAAAGACTCTGTCTGCTGTCGGAGTCCGTTTTTCCACCCCATCCAGACCGTACCCCAAAGGGCAACGTGGTGGAAAAAGTGGTTTCGAAAACCCCAAGGCTCTTTCCCAGGCACACAGGGTGATGCCCCCTCTAGAGGCAGAGGAGGGGGCAGAGGTGGAAGACGCTGCCCTGGCGGCAGAGGGGGTCCGCAAAACGAAGGTGACAGGGATACACCCCCTGGGAAACCTTTCCAGCACTCCTGAGAGGAGGCCCGACTGTCCTGCTCTGGAGGCAGTCGGGGGTCGCTTAGCTTTATACCCTCAGGCCTGGCAAAATCTTACATCAGACAATTGGGTAAAAAGCGTTGTTACCAGAGGCTACAGAATACCCTTCCTATTGCCCCCAATTTCGAGGAAAAGACTCCCAGATGTGCCGCCCCATCTGCGAGACCCTGCAGCTATAGAAATTTCAAAGCTGCTAGAAAAAAGAGTAATCCAACCAGTCCCAGCGGACCAAAGAGGATTCGGAACTTACTCAAGGTTCTTTTAGTTCCAAAAAGACAGGGGACTGGAGGCCGATTCTGGACCTAAGCAATCTCAATACCTTCGTCAAGAAAGAAAAGTTCCGGATGGTCACGCTTCAATCGATCCTTCCATTTTTACAGAAAGACGACTGGATGTGCTCAATAGATCTGAAGGACGCATACTACCACATCAAAATGGCCAGGGCGTCCAGGGATCACTTGCGCTTCCGGCTGGGAGCCAGCCACTTTCAGTTTCGAGCCCTGCCCTTTGGTCTGACCTCAGCCCCCAGGGTTTTCACCAAATGCATGGCAGTGGTAGCGTCTCACTTGAGACGCCTGGGGGATTCCAGGTGTTTCCATATCTGGACGACTGGCTCCTTTCTGCCACCACCCAGCGTCAACTGATTCAGGCCAGGGATTACACACTGCAGATTTGTGTTCATCTCGGAATTTCCGTAAATTTCGAAAAATCTTTACTACAGCCATCACAGCATATCTCATTCATAGGAGCAGAATTGGATACGCATTGTTTAATTCTAAGACTTCCTCCAGAAAGGATAGCCTCACTACAAAGCCACATATCTCTTCTTCTGTCATCCAGAAAATCCCCAGCAAAACTGGTTCTGAAGGTTTTGGGTCTCATGGCAGCTTCTCTCATTGCGATACCATTGGGAAGACTGCACATGAGAGTTCTACAATGGCTACTGTTTGCACAATGGTTGTTCCAACAGCTACCTCTGACACATGAAATTCTAATCACAAACACATGCAAATCACACCTAGCCTGGTGGCTCTGGACTTGCAATCTTTCCAGCGGAAGACCATTTGTGCTACCCACGCCGACAGCTACGGTGACCACGGACGCTTCCCTGATAGGGTGGGGGGGCATCTTTCAGGGACAGACAGTCCAAGGCGAATGGACCAATTTAGAGTACAATCTGCACATAAATGTTCTAGAGTTGAGGGCAGTGTTTCTAGCGTTGCAACACTTTGCTCCCCTTCTTCCTCTAGGGACTATTGCAGTTCAGACGGACAACATGTCCGTAGTCTGGTACATAAACAAGGGGGAACCAAGTCTTATCAGCTATGCAGAGAGGCCATGAGAATCTGGCAATGGGCGGAGTCCACGGGTCACTTTCTGATTGCAACGCACATCCCGGGGTCATCCAACGTCATAGCCGACAGGTTGAGCAGAGCAATCCTGTTGCCTCACGAGTGGTCCCTCAAACAGTCAGTTGCGAAGGAGATTTTTCGCAAATGGGGCCAGCCTTCCTGCGATCTTTTATGTCTCCAATGAACGCCAAATGCAGAAGCTATTTTGCCCTATTACCCCCTCCAGGGGAAGTCCCCAGGGACGCTCTGGTTCACGATTGGCCCCCGGGTCTCTTGTACGCTTTTCCTCCCTTTCCCCTGATTGCAAAGTTTCTGCAGAAAGCCAACAACCTGCAAAGGACGATTATCCTCATTGCCCCATTCTGGCCTCGTCAAATCTGGTTTCCCTTTCTTCTGGCACACCGCATTCGGGAACCCTGGATCCTGGACCCGGAGCCGGATCTACTGACCCACTCGTCAGGGGCTCCCCACCCCTCGCTACTGTCACTCCAACTAGCAGCTTGGCTGCTCCGCTTCCCTACTTAGCCAGGTCTGATCTTCTTTCACCTGCAGTTCAGAATATACTAGTGGCTTCTCATAAAGCTTCCACTACAAAGACTTACACTAGTAAATGGAAGCGTTTTGTTTACTGGGCAAATACACAACAATTGGACCCTGTTATAGCTCCCTTAAATAAGATCTTGGAGTTTTTAACCGAATTGTTCCACCAAGGAGCTTCTCCTGCCATTTTGAGAGTGCAATTGGCGGCCATTTCCAACTTTCATGTGGAAGAATGTGGGGCTCCTATTATGGCTCACAGACTTTGTAAGGCCTTTCTGAAAGGATCTTTCCATATTAGACCACCAGTTAGAACTCCTACATCACCTTGGAATCTGAACCTTTTATTATCTAAATTGATGCTACCACCATTTGAACCAGCCTCTTCTTGTCCATTGAAATATTTGTCGTGGAAGACCCTCTTTTTGGTGGCCATTACATCGGCTAGATGGGTGTCAGAGCTTCAGGCTCTTTCTATTAAACACCCTTACTTGATCTTTCACTCTGATAGAGTATCTCTTCGCACTAATCCGTCCTTTCTCCCCAAAGTTTGCTCCGTTAATAACATTAATCAATCCATTGAGCTCCCTACCTTTTTCAAAAACCACTCCAATAAGTTGGAGTATATGTTACACAAGTTGGATGTTCATAGACAACTTAGATTTTACCTGGATAGAACAAAGGATCACAGGAAAACAGATCAACTTTTTGTAGCCTTTGCAGACAGCAGGAAAGGTATAGCAGTTACTAAACGAACCCTTTCCAAATGGCTAACTGATTGCATTATATTTGTTTATGATACTTCGAAACAAACTTTACCTGTCAAACCCAAGGGGCACTCTACAAGATCAGTATCTACATCCCTGGCTCATGCAGCTCGCTTACCATTAGACACTATTTGTGCAGCTGCCACTTGGTCTAAACCACATACATTCATTTCTCATTACAAGGTAGACAGGGTTTCTAGGGACAGGGCAACCTTTGGTTCCACTGTGCTCAAGAACGTTCTCCCATGAGTTCCTCAGGAACATGGAGCTAGGGACGCTACCCAGGTGTAAGAACAAACGGCGAGATTGCACACTCTCACATTTAGAAGTTATGTCCTTACCATAACGTTCCATGTGGAGTGTTCATCTCGCCTTTTGTTCTTACATTCCCACCCTCCCACCCTCAGGAAGAACGTCCAGTTTGGTGTCTGGTTTGGTTTCTCCTGCTTCTGCATTTTGCAGTTGTTGTGTATATATGTATATATATATATATATATATATATATATATATATATATATATATATATATGTTGTTTTTGGCATGAATGTGTTACTCTCTCTGTTGACTTCTGGTTTGCTTGCAAACTAGATCTGAGGTAAAGGCAGAGGGGGATTGTGGGAGTTAGGTTGGTCTCGAGCTTCTTCTCGATGCAGAGCTTGCCAAGCGGCCGACACGGAGCCGAGGATCGGCTCCGAACCCAGGTGTAAGAACAAAAGGCGAGATGAACACTCCACATGGAACGTTATGGTAAGGACATAACTTCTAATTATAGCATTTCACTCCACAAAAGCTTCATAAGCAAAAATAATCCTAGATATATTGGAGCAAAAATAAGCCAGGAAACTCTGCATAACACACCCTCTTAGCCCATGTCAACAGGGTACTTTTGCTTTGGTAGCTTTCTTTTTCCAGTTTTTTTCATATATAACTCTTTACTGATGATTGGCATTACATCAGAAAAAAATGTGTCATTATGCACAATAAATATAAGATTGAATAATGAAATATTAGAGGGAGGAAAACAGATTAGTAGAATATCATATAGGTGGAAAACAAAAAGGTCTCAGTTGTCATAAGAGGTACAAGCTGCTATATTCTATTTAAAGCCAGCATGAATTCCATGTGCACATCTAGCTAGCTACTTTGCAGCCCAACCATTAAACACCTATAATACTATTATGTTATTTTTTTCTGTGCAATTGTGTCCTCTCTGTTTGCTGTTATCTCTCCCCAATACGTCTCAAAGCTGATTTGTTCCCCCAGTACACCAGCCTCTCACCAGCTGGTTGGATGTGATTGCCAACTAGAGAAGGCCATCTTCCAGTCAGCCACAAAGGTTTTTCTGGTCCCCTGCACCTGCTTCTCATTTTAGCACACTTCAGTGTTAAGGGTTCAAGTTTTGTGGTGAGTAGGGAAAATGTAGTCTTTATCCAGACAGCCTTAGAGTCTGGCTACATCTACATGTAATGGGGCCACCAGCATATAAGAACATATCCTAGGCTGTAGAAGTATCATCTCCACTCAGCCCATGAGAATCATCAGCCCTGAACAGTGTGTAAGGTATTTTAGATAGTGTAACTCCAACCAACAGCATCTAGACATCCACAATTCTCCCAAAATATCAACCCAATGGCTCTTGCAAGCCCCAAAACATCAGTGTGGCTACTGAGCATATAGACCCTTCCTACAGCACTTTGGGATACCTGCCTTAGCTATGTGCCAGTGATGTAGTGGGCTGGGCTACCCCGCCATCCTTTCCTCCAGGATAAGCAAACTACTATCAGCCACTCTATCCCACCCCAATCCTCATCTAGCTCCTCAGTTGCTTGGACCATTACTCAATGTAGGGTAATCTAGACAGGGTAAGTATTATTCTCATTGAAAAACTTGTTGAAGATTATGTCCTCATCTCTAGAAAAAAGAATAGGGAGTAAGTAGGCTGGCACAGAAGCATTTGGCATATGAGGAACAGCTTCAGCAGTTAGGTACAAAGTCAAGCAAAAAATAATTATCTTATCCCATTAGACAGAATAAGTTGCAACCAGCATGGGAGAGTACCTTACCACAGTGAGAAAGGTGAGTGGTACTAACTGTGTAGTCAAACTGGTAAGCAGAAACCAGAAACAGAACTCATATCATGTCAGTATGGTACAGCTGACACCACAAATCACTATTGCGTAATATATACACACTATATATGGACTAATTCAAAAGAAGGAAGAGTAGGGGATAGGTTAGTAACTTTTTCAGCTAAATGTGGTCTGAAACCTTAGAGAAAGATAATAGGGCTTTCTGGACAGTTATCACTTTTCTAGGTATAGGACATTTGAATACATTTGGGAAAATGTTCACATACATAAGGCAGGGTGCAACTAATTGGCTGAGCATCATATGATCAAAGCAGGCAAATGGTCAGTAAGATAGCTTCCTATAGAGTGCCAGAAAAAGTTAGGTAGACCATGCTAGTTTGGGAGGTAGGGTGTTGCAGGAGATGTTCAGTCTATGAATAACCCCAGTGCGGGTGTCCTTGAACTTCAGCGGTAATGCTAGTTCCTAAAAAAAAAAAAAAAAAAAAAAAAACAAGATGGCAGCACTAGGCTTTGTTTCTAGCCGTTTAAGGTTACCTGCTTGCTCAATACCTAGCACAGGTGAGTGGCTTGGTGAGATGAAGGACAACTACTGATTCAATTAAACTTTACTGAAAGAAAATAGTGATGCCAGAGGCAATATAAAGGCCAGATTTCCTTATTTGTTTTAGATTTTATGAATTTATAAATTTACCAAGATGTCGTCTGTAATTTAAAAAAATGACCCAACAAGTTTACAAAGATTTAATTTTAGTTTACTTATATCTTAACAAAGTAAAGTAGCTTATCGCATGCTCTTTTTATCCATGACACCGGTCAGTAGAAGAATACTAAATATATATGCATCTATCTATCTATATATATGTAGATATATATTCATCTTACCATACTAGCTTTATCTTATTCAGAACACGGGATACTTGAGTAAACTCCTGCACTGCAACCAATAAAAACTGTATATTAAAATAAACAAAAAACATGTTCCAGAAAGCTGCAAGTCCCAGAATAAACATTTTATTGATTACAAGCAAAAACACATTGGTTAAGCGCTTTCGTCTATTAGCAAGTCATCTTCACAATCAAAGTGCCGTAAATGAAAACTGTATTTAAAATCTCAATGAATCAGCTGTTGATAAAACGCACCTCCATTTTCAACCAGTCACCATTATTTATTCTTTATCTTAGTCAGGCTAGCGAGGGAGTCAGAAGGAAGCTATCCTGGTAAGCAACATACATAAGCCAAGAACTAATGTTGGATGGGGTGCAAGTCCGTCGTAGGACATATACACTGACACCACACATAGCTATGGGTAGTAGATATCATTGATTCTCATATTCTCTTATCTATGACGTGGTAGAAAACTGGACACTCGGTTGATAATAGCTCAGATAGGATTCACTGTAGTTCTGCAAAGGACTGCAGCATGAATTTCTGATGCTACGTCTTAGAACATAATCCATGAACTTCTGTAACCGGGAAGTTTTAGAGCGTTCTTCCTGGTGATGAATATTTAATGCTTCTAATATGCCTCTGATTGGTGTGGCCATGTCTTGGAGGTATACAGTTATTAACAATACATTCCATTCAGGAACAGTGATTCAAGATAGAAGTCAGATGAGGTCAAACTAAAATGAACAGTTCTGTCAGTGTAGTAACTATGTAAGCAGTTAAGTGAATGCCAGCAGATTACATTGTATTAGTTTTATTAAATATTCTTGATTTCCTGTTAAGTTTCACTTTGTTTATGTGTAAAGTGCCTAATTCAATAGCATGATGCCCATCAGTTCACTCCTCAGACTCCGTGCAAAATCATGTCCCTTGGTTTATCATAGGTTCATAGGTGTGTACTACTCTAATGGCCCTGGAGCCTTTACAAGCCTAGCCCATAGGATTACCCTGGCATTGTGCCACCCGACCTTAGTTCCTAGTGCCTCTGTCGAGTGGAGCTGCTGGAGTGATCCCTGGGGTGAATTTTCTATTTCCCATCCACTCATCAAGATTTGTCTTAAAAGAGGGCCTGTGAGGTGCTCTGTTTGACATGTATGGGAAGTCTATTCCATAGCATGGGCAGTCTCTGGGTTATGAACCTGTCCCTCCAGCATGTTCTGTTGATTGTGGTTAATGAGGTTGAGGTCTCTGAAATGTGTGGGGCGGAGAAAATGAGATTTCTTTAGATGTAGCATTTCTAACAGATCTGGGTCAGACATGGCTTTGTAAGTCAAGCAGAGATCACCCCTAAGTAGGCGATATGAGACAGAGAATAGTTGGGAGTTTTTTTGAGTCTGTCCATATAGGACAAGTGTTTAAGGCCTAAGATCCTCTTTGTGAAGTATTTTTGCAGCCTCTCCAGTTGTTGTAGGTGTCTAGTGAGGTACATGCCAAATGGGGCATTGTACTCGATGATTAGCCTAATGAGGGAAGAGTAGATGGAGACAATGACCTCTTTCTTTCAAGACGCAAAACCCTTAGTAATGAGATGTGCCACATAGAAGGACTTTCTGACAACAGTGGCAATGTGGTGGTCAAAAGAGAGGTTGCTGTCAACCTGTGTTCCCAGATCTCTTATGACACCTTCTGTGTTCAGTGGACTACCATCAATGTGTTAATTCATGGGAACTGGGTTTTTCCCAAAGGGGATGAAGACATTTTTTGGCACTGAGCTTAAGGCCATGGTTCAGGCACCAGTCATTGGTCTCATTGAGGCCTTTCTGTAGGATGTCAACATCACTTAGGGAGTTAATAGCAGCTCCCAACTTGCAATTGTCTGTGAAGTTTATCAGCCAGATTCCCTTCGTGTTGGCCTGGACTTCAGAGAAGTAGATACCAAACAGGAGAGGACCCAGGACTGAACCCTGTGGGACTCCACTCGTGACTCTTCAACAGTCTGACTTGGAGTCAGCTACTTTCATACTGTGAGTTCTATCCGTGAGCCAGTTTGCAGCCCACCTAGTGATATATATATAGTGATATAGGGGTTGATGCCTAGCTTAGTGAGTTTTTCTATGATTCCTGAATTAGGAATGGTATCAAAGGCCTTGGCCAGATCAAGGTAGGCTGTATGAACCCACCTTGCCTTCATCCACAGCTCTGGTGACTGACTCAAAGAAGTCAACCAAGTTGAGCAGGCATGATCTACCCTTCACAAAACCAGACTGTATAGGATTCAGAGTTTGGAGATTCCCTATAGCCTTGTTTATTACGTCCATGATGATGTGTTCCATAGCTTTGCATATCAGACTCGTCAGGCTAATGGGGCAATAGTTCCCAGGGTCGGTAGTCACTCCTCCCTTGTGGAGAGGGATGACTGTAGCAGTGTGCAATTCCGTAGGGACAAAGCCTGAGGTGAGGCTGTGACTGAACAGGGCACACAGGTGAGGTGCCAATTCACTTTGTAGTTCATGGAGAGCACAGCCAGGGATATTGTCAGGTCCCATACACTATTCTTGGCCTTGGACAGTGCTGCTTTAAACTGTGCAGCAGTAATACTGGGTGCCTGGCAATCTACTGGTATTGTGATTGGTCCTTTTGGGGAGGGGGGTAAAGTTGGCACTGAATCTGTCGGCCAGTATATTGGAAATATCTGTTGGCTCAGTATAGGAGGTACCATTGTGCATTAGCTGAGAGCATATCTAGGTATTACCGTAGAGATTATTTACATAACTATAGAAGGCCTTGTGGTTGTCTTTACTATCTGCTGCAATCCTATTTTCATAGCTACCTTTAGAGGATTTGATGAGGGATCTCAACCTTTTGTTGAGGCTGATAAGGGAGTTTTTTCCAGTCTTGGGACTTCACCTTATTCCACATCAGTTTCCTCCTTCTGTTGTAGAGTTTGTTTATGGCAGGGGACCACCAGATTGGCTTCCTTTTTTTTGAGGAGAGCATCTTGGTTCTATTGGGTATGGCGAGATCCATGCATTTGTGTACGTGTTTGTACAGTGCATTGGTGTATGATACGGCAGTCATGCAACTATTCTCCATATGTATGGGTGCTGTGAAGTTAGCAACCTCTGTTTTTAGGAGCCCAAAGTTAGCTTTGGAGAAGTATTTCATGGTGGTTACCTTTGTGGGGGGTGGGAGGGATGTGGATTTCTGAGGTGATTAGTTTGTGGTTGGATCTAACCAGGGAGGAGTTGACTATTGTTGTAGAGCAATAGTCGCCCATGTTAGTAATGACCAGGTCAAGGATGTTGCTACCTCTAGTGGGAGTAAGAACGAGCTGGTCCAGGGCATTGGAATTAATGAATTCCAGAAAACATTGGGCAAGTGTATTGGTACATGACTATTTTTCCCAGTTAATTGGGGGGGGGGGTAGTTGAAGTTGCCCAGTATGAGAGTGTTATGTTGGACCCTAATATTCTCCAGGGTGCTTAGGAACGTGGAGTGTGAGTCTTGGGACATGGTTGGGGACCTACAGTAGGCTATGACCTGCATCGCTGTCTTACCCAATGTTAGCTACACCTGAAGTATCTCAGATGCATTATGCTGGGCTACCAGTCTGGAGGTATGCTCATCCTTTATGAATATGGAAATACCACCGCCTTTGGAGCTTTGGTCCAAGTTATGGGGCCAAAAGGTGTGAAATGACTTATAGCCTGGTAGTGCAGTGGTGCTTTCTGCTGCCTTTAACCAGGTCTTTGTTACAGCACAAATGTCGATGTTCTCCATTTTAAGGAGTGCTTCAAATGAGTGCATTTTGAGATTTAGACTTCTAATGTTGAGCAGCATGACCCTCAGATTGCATTTGTTTGTAGCTGTTACGGTGGTAATTTGGTCTTTGGAATACCGCCTAAAAAGGCACTATATGGGTGGCAACAGCCTTGGCCAGTATACAGAGACCCAGGGGTGACAGATGCAGGCCATCTCTGTCAAAGCATCGAGGTCTGTCAGTCATGTCATTCCAGGCAGACAGATACTGGATCCCCTTAGAATGACACCAGAAACTTAGCCAATTGTTGAAATTAATAACTTTCTGCTTGTACTGTGGTATCATTCTGGGTGATGGTAGGATGCTGCTCAGGACTAGGGTCATACCTGCTGGGCTACATAATCTGAGAGCTCCTCCATGTCTCTTTTCATGTAGTCCAGGGAGGTACGTCTTAGGTCATTCACACCCACATGTACAATGACAGAGTCATATCTGTACCTGTTGTTGAGGGACCTGATTGTGTGCATTATGTGGTGGATCCTGGTGACTGACAGGCAGCTGACTGTTACTTTCTCCTTATTCAACCTGGTGACTGGGACATCAGTGTGCCTTCACTATCGAGTCACCTATGACTAGTGTGTTGGGCATGCTGTTTTGCCTTAGGGGCTTTGGTTGATCAGCACACTGTTTAGGAGAATTGTGTATCTTGTGATTAGTGTTGTGTTACGGTGGTCGAGTGCTTTTCTGCCTTAGAGGTCTCTGCTGTTTGGGTAGAATTTATTGAGAGCCTCAGTGAAGGTGGGTGTGTGGTTTATGTTTTTATGTGAAGACAGTACTGGTGTGTGTTCTGGAGGGCTATGTGTTCCATGTGGTGTGATGCAAGTGTCAACCTTCTCCTCTTGATCAGCTTTTCCAGTCTTGGCTGGAGAGTGCATGGCTTCTAATTTGGACATATAAGTGCATCTCTCAGAAGTCTGAGTGTTGGGAGTTAAGAGGAGAGGGTTGTCAGTGTACATGAGGCATTTGCTACATTGCCTCAGGATGCCCATATTCACCAGGTTAATAGGAGAAAGCACAGGGTACTGACCTTTAGACATACCTGGAGGGGGTGGGCATTAATAATAAGTATTGGAGTTGTTTTCTTGTAGAACGTTTAGTGCTGGTAGCACTTTTGTGCGCTACAATAATTGCTACAAGAAGTCTGGTAGAGTGCTAAGCTAATAAGCTAGTAAACGTGCAGGAGAGGAGAGAACTAGCAGATCTAAGGGAAAATTTGAAGAGCAGACTTTGGCACTGCTCAGAAGCTTACCAACAGTCCTGGATACAGCACATCTGTATCTGGACTAGACTAGTTACAGGAAAGGTGGGAAAAGCAGAAACACGGGCTTTTATACCAGAAAATTGAAAGAAATGGAAAAGCTGCCCAAATGGCCAATAAACTACAACTTCTGGGCCAGAAACCACTACTCTTGTGGTAGACAGGCTACCTAGTGCTTACCACTTCCACTGACAAGATAGAAGGTTTCCCTCCAACAAAGAAAGACTTGGGGGGCTCAGAAGCTTACAGACAGTCCTGGATACAGCAAATCTGTATCTGGACTAGACTAGTTACAGGAAAGGTGGAAAACAAGCGCAGATGTGGGCTTTTAAACCACAAAGTTGAAAGATATGGGAAAAACTGCCAAAATGGCCAATAAGCTACCATTTCTGGGCCAGAAACCACTCCTTTTGTGGTAGATAGGCTACCTAGTACTTACCACTCCCAATGATAAGCTAGAAGGCTTCCTTCCAACACAGAAAGGCTTGGTCGGGGGTTTCAGAAGCTTACAAACAGTCCTGGATACAGCAAATCTGTATCTGGACTAGACTAGTTACAGGAAAGGCGGCAAACAAGTACAAATGTGGGCTTTTAAACCAGCAAGTTGAAAGAGATGGAAAAACTGCTCAAATGGCCAATAAACTACAATTTCTGGGCCAGAAATCACTCCTCTTGTGGTAGACAGGCTACCTAGTGCTTACCACTGCCACTGATAAACTAGAAGTCTTCCCTCCAACACAGAAAGACTTGGGGGGCTCAGAAGCTTACCAACAGTCCTAGATACAGCAAATCTGTATCTGGACTAGACTAGTTACAAGAAAAGGTGGGAAACAAGCGCAAATGTGGGCTTTTAAATCCTTCTCCAAGTCCTTGTCCTATTTCTATCTCCTGTTTCAATCTCCTACATTCTGTTTTAGACTTTGTACTCCCTCCATCCTGATCACTGCACTTGGGCCATTCTTCTCCAGTCGTGCCGTCTTCCCTTCTACTTTTGCTATTCTCTGTGCTGTTCTCCGAGTAACCTCACCTTTGTTACTTCACAGCACCTTCCCACCTCCTTCTCCTTTAGCAGGATTTCTAACTCCAAGCCACCTGTTCTAACTACCTATGCCCATGTTTTCTTGTTCTCCCCTATCTGTTGCCAGCTGCTCCAGCTGTTGCAATCCACACTATATGTTGCCCCATCTTCCCTGCAGGTGACTGAATTATGTACTCAGCTCTTCCACTATTCTCCTCAACCTTCTTAGCAACCTGCACAATGTACCTATCCTTCCACAAGTCCAACACCCATTTCTTCTACAGAAACCCCTTAAGCACAGTGCTAACCCACAGTCCACCAATTCCCTCTCCTCCAAACTCTGCTGTCCCTACTGACTTCCATTACATCTAGCTGTCTGTTTCTTAACTCATATTAGCACAGTCACTGTCTTCAGCTGTCCTTCATGCTGATTTATGCATTGTGTACAATGAATGTTAAAATGGCTGTCCATATTCTGCTAAGGCAACTGCAATGCAGCTTCCTTTAGGTGGCATTACTTAGTAGGGATTGATGCTAGTGACCTCATTTCCTGTCTTCTGACCCCACCCTATATGATGGCACTTGTGATCCCCTTGCTCTAGCACCCCAAAGTACCTGTTTCTATTCTTGCTTGTCTTCTCACACTAACAATATTAAGAAATGTGTTATGGAGTCAGCAGCACAACTCCAGGTTCACATAGCATTTACTACTATTGCTTGGTACAATTCAAGGTTCACCTAGCACTTACCAATACTACTTCATACAATTCAAGGTTCACCTAGCACTTATCAGTTCTACTTGGTACTATTTGAAGTTCACCTAGCACTTACCAGTGCTACTTGGTACAATTCGAGGTACAGCTAGCACTTAATAATACTACTCAGTACAAGTCAAGGTTCACATAGCACTTAACAGTACTAAGTGGTGCAATTCGAAGTTCACCTAATACTTACAAGTAATACTAGTCACATTTCAAGGTTCATTTAGTACTTTGCAGTACTACTCAGTACAACATAACATTATCTTATGGTCCCTGGTCCCTGTTACTAGGCTTGTTAGTTCACCCTCCCATGGGGTCATTAGCTGTAGTCTGTTTTCATTTGTACTCCTTTGTTGAAAAGTTCATTTTGTTTTTGCTGAAAGCATTAAAAGTTCGTTTTTATTTTTTATTTCAGTCAAAGCTATCTAGTTCTTCTTTGCCTGGCTGATCTGGTTGCAGCTGCTCCCATGCAGTTTGTCCTTTTCTGTCACAGAACCTGAGACATCCTCAAAAACATCTGATCTTTGCAAAAAGCCATGTCATTTCTTTACACATATGTGCAAGCCTGACACTCACAAATTTGCCAAGCTGAAATGTCAGCCAGCTTCAGATGTGTTAATGCCGTTTGAAGGCAGATGTTATGGCATGTCAAGCATGAAGCTAAAGTTCCATGAAGTTGACTGATTCCTCACATGAGGCATGAGATCAAAACTCCAGTCTATGCTGGACCAATGTCTTGTATTGCATCAGCTCAAGGACAACAAAAACACTCATGACATACATCTAAAGTTGAAGTATCTGAGGCACAAATCAAAGAGATCTTGTTATAAAACTGGCAAAATACAAATACTGACAGACTGTAGAAGAAAATGATGTATCCCAGAGCTCATCAAGAATCATCATAAAGGTGGCCCTCATGAAAAGGCTTTTAGAGATCTGAGAATTTATTAAATAATCTTTCAGAAAGTCCAGTAGATAAACAGGCATTACAGGAACAGCCAAGCCATGAAGTGGAGATTATCACCCTTCCAAAGTGCTGTCCCTCACACATTGACTAGAATAGTTCCTGGTTAGGCCAAGACTGGTATGGCCTGAAACCATGCTCCTTTGGGTCATCAAGGGGATATAAAGATGACCCTTGAGCTTTCTGTACAAAACGTCATGAAAAAGCAAGGGATATGTCAGAAGATGGGAAGACAATGAGAGGTTCCCACTCCCCACCTCTCCAGTTTAGCCAGAGAATGTACAATGAGATGAAACGTTTCAAAATAAGTGCAGCTTACACTTGAAGGGGTGGTTTCAGAAAGAGCCCACTTGCAAATATTAAGTGCTGTGGCAAAAAAGGGCCACCTAACTATCACAAAAACAGTTATTCAGAGACACATTAGCAGCAATGAGGAAATACCTTATTATTAGCTAATTTGCATGTCACTGAATCATTTGGTGTTTAACACGAGAACTAATAAACATGATCCTCTGGTAAGCATCATTGGCAGCCCATGCAGCATGTTGGTACAGGCACCCCACAGCACTCACTCCTGCGCGCAGACACACACACATATCCCCTTACCTCTCAGCTGCCCCTACATTTACAGAACATCCATTATTTTCCCTATTATAATTACCCTAGCCATCCTCACAAACAATTACAGTCAGTCAATAATACCATACATTAGAGTTTCTGCCAAATTTATTATGCTAATAAGGGTCTAATTGTTTTGGAGTAATATTTAAAAGTCCCTGGCGTCTAGTGTCCCTACCCTAAGTATTACGGGCATTGCTTGTTAGTCTAGGGAAGTCAAAATGTATGTCGACCACATACGCGCACGCACGCACACACACACACACACACACACACACACACACACACACACACACACACACACACACAACCCCCATGACTACCTCTCCACTAAACTCCCGACACTTACCTCTAGCATGGTCTCTGCTTCTGAAAGTAACAGGAAAAAGCAAACTTTTAGCCATGTTAAATATTACAATTGGCTGTGTTGTTTTATTTTATTTATTTAACATTTGTTTACTGGGAAAGTCCAACTTGGAACAAAGCCAATTTTCAGCAGAGGCCAGAGGAGAAACACTCCAGATACATGTCTTTGAATCATGGGAAGAAACCAGGGCACCCAGAGGAAACCCACACAAATGCAAGGAGGACATGCAGACTCCGCACAGAAGGCACCCCATTCGAGAATCAAACTGGAGAACCTCTTGTTTTGAGGCAATAATGCTACTGCTGCACCACTGCGCCATCCAGCCAAGCAATTCTATGACTTGCTCTTCTGGGTAAATCCCTCACTAAAGGCATTTCTGGGGGAGAGCACAGGACTCATTATTATATGCAGCTCACCCAGAATGCCTTATTAGCATTGCAGTAAGTCATGAGGACAGCCCACAGTGGTAATTCTACAGACCATGTAGCTACTTCTTAGCTTTCCCTAATTATCAGGGATTCTCTGATTTTGGCCCAAAATGTTACTCTGCCCCTTTTAAGACCTTCTAAAACTTGCAATTTTGGTGAAAAAATGCAGTACATTACATTTAATTCACATTCTCTTATTCTCAACTTCTCAAGTTAATAATATTAACATTTTATAAAGTGTCTCTGATTGTTCCTGATTACTTCTAGATTTGTCCCTGATTCTGAAGATAATGAATTGGAAATAATCTGTGTTAAGGCTTACCACTGGAGGTAGCCTTTTGTGAATCCCAGAAGAAATTTGCAGAGTCTGATGAAACAAGTAGTGCAACAAACTTCTGTGATGCAGTTCAGTGACAGTATGACAGGACAGCTCAAGCATTCTCTGAAGCAGACAACCAAACCTCTCAACTGTCCAGATTTTCGCTGAGCATCCATATTTTTACCTAATATTTTTGTCTGTTTTTCATAAAATGTGTGGTTTTCTGATAAATCAGTGAGAACCAAATTCATGAAATAATAACAGGCATTTTAGTTTCATACTCCATATACGTCAGAAAATGTACAGTAACACAAACATTTTATTCTAGTAACTTTCTAAGTTTAGGAGCAAGAATTAAAATTTACCCCTACTTCTGGGCCTTTGTCCCCACATTTATTTTTGGTTTTGTCCAGATGTCTTGTGCTAAGAAGTTGAGAGGTAAGCAGACAACACATGAAAGATAGCTGTCCCTTCAAGAATTTGAATAGTGCAAAGTCAAAACCAAATGCAGAGATTTCCTTCAAGGTGAAATACAGCTGACTGAAATAAAAGGCAAACTTTCTATATTTATTTCAAATAAAATGTACACAGAAAAGAGGAAAATAAGTTTGTTATAATTTTGTTATTGCAAATGCAAGAACACAAGTATAGAGTACAGAGGCAAAAATTGATGTCCTACAGACATAGCTGTTAATGGCCCTGATTTCACAGGAATGACACCGATTTTGCCTCACGTTTTTGATATGTTCCTTGTCGTTGTCTTTGTAAATTATTGAAGACTGTGATTACAAAATAATGACAGTTTCAGACATAATTTCTCCAGAAAATACATGCTAACACAAAACCTGTTAATTCAGCAATATTTAAAATCTGTCCCTGATTTTGGCCTTTTGTCCCCATTATTGTTTGGCTCTGTTCCTAATATGCTTAAGAGTTATTTTGATTTTTCTGAGGGTCTAGGATGCCTGAAGGTAGAGTATTAAATTAAATTTAGTGCCTACTGAAAGGGTCAATACACAGCAAGTGGAATGTTATTAAAAAAGACAAGGCTAATATTTGTATAGACTCACAGAATATAAACAAATGGATTTCATGGGTATTATCCTTTCCAGGCTGTTGAAGAAGTGGGGGTACCCTATTAGTTTGATATATAATATCAAACAGGAGGTTATCAATAAACGAAGTAATGGTTTTTATACTTCTATATTGGGAAGCTCTGATATGACAACAAATGGTCAATTTGTATTACCCCTTGGAACTAATAATTACACAAACGATGGAGAAGTTATAGTTACTAATGGCGAATTACAAAAAGGTATTGGAAATACTCAGGATATTATATGTCCTTTTGTCTGTACATATTCCAGTGATAGTCATGTAGTGCAGGAGTCATGTAGTGCAGGATAGTGTCAAGAAAAACTGGGTTATTCTTATGCGTGAACAGGCTATGTTGGACACCTTTGGGGATCACCCAAATTTTGTATTTTGGAAAGGCAAGAATATCAAGAGTTTACTAGAAAAGCCCCTAGTCATTGAGGCCAAGGGGAGTATGGCACCCTGTGGTATGTGTCATCAATGTAAGCACATACTGAGAACATCAAATATTAGTATTTGTGGTAAAAAAATTGTGGTTAAGGGGAAATATAATTGCCATACTCATGCAGTTGTTTACGCTGCTGTCTGTTCCCAGTATTCAGCCTTTTACATAGGGAAGACGCAGTGTAAACTCGCACAACGTATATACGGGCATTTTTATGAAATCCATCAGCAGGATGTAAAAAATGCATTATACAGACATCTAAGGATGGTTCCAGACCATACTTTTAAATTTTTCGTGATCCAACAAGTGAAGTGTGAAGCTGGGGGGGGGAGACCTTGGAAATTGCACCTTGAGGCGAAAGAAGCCTGGTTGCAAGTTTTTTTAAATGCTTATTGTCCACCAGGACTCAATGTGAAATATCCATTTCTAGTAGACTCAAATTAAAATTTGATAGATGAATAGAAATTATTTAGATGACCAGAATAAAAAGGTTTTAGCATGTATATAAGTGTGTATATATAAATGTATTTTTATGTATTTTTTCAGAAGGTATTCTATTTACATTTATATATTTTAACATGTTTTTATATGTCACTGTGTTTTAAATATGGTTGAACAGAATATATTTTCTTGGTGTTCCTTAGTTCAAAAGAGAAGTTTTTCTTCTTTAGGGCTGTATTTCTTTAAATATTTAATTGAATGTAATTTGTTTTTTTAAATTGATTAAATGATTAATTCTACATGGGTATAAAAGTTTTACTATGCATGGTTAATTTTGTCTGAAGTCTGGTGATGCTCACCAGACGAAAGCGCTTACCAGTGGTTAATAAAAATTTGTTTTGGTGCTATTTCCTGATTTCCAGCCTCATGTGCCTCCTTTTGGACTGTTTGGTCTGTGGTAACATTTGTTTTTTTTCTGTTGAAGAAGTGGTCAATACCATGCCTAATATAAAGTATTTTCAGTGTTAGATGCTAATCAAGGTTTCTACCATATTAATCTGGATAAGCAGGTTGGAAGTTTTACACCTTTAATACCCCTTATATAAATACAGATTTCTGGTGCTACCATTGGAATTTGGTCAGCACTAGACATATTCAACATAGGTTCATAGGTGTGTACTAGGCCAACGATCCTGGAGCCTTTACAAGCCTAGCCCATAGAAGTGTCCTGGCATCATGCTGCCATTAGTTCCCGGTGCCTCTATCAAGTACAGCCACTGGAGTGATCCCCAGGGTGAACTTTCTATTTCCCATCCACTCATCAAGATTTCTCTTGAAAAGAGACTGAGATGCTCTGTTTGACATGTATGGGAAGTCTATTCCAGAGCATGGGCAGTGTCTGGGTTATGAATCTGCCCTCCAGCATGTTCTGTTGATTGTGGTAATGAGGTTGAGGTCCCTGGAGCGTGTGGTGCGGGTGGATTGGGATTTCTTTAGGTGTAACATTTCTAACAGGGCTGTGTCAAACATGGCTTTTTAAGTCAAGCAGACATCACCTCATAACAGACGATATGAGATAGAGAAAAGCTGGAGTTTTTTGAGTCTGTCCATGTAGGGCATGTGTTTAAGGCCTAGGATCCTCTTCATGAGGTACGTTTGTGGCCTTTCCAGCTGTTGCAGGTGTTTAGTGAGGTACATGCCAAATGGGACATTATACTTGATGATTGAGCTAATGAGGGAAGAGTAGAGAGAGATGATGACCTCTTTCTTCCTGGATGCAAAACCTTTGGTAATGAGATGTGCCACATAGAAAGACTTTCTGACCACAGTGGCAATGTGGTGGTCAAAGGAGAGGTTGCTGTCAATCTGTGTCCCCAGATCTCTTATAACGCCTTCAGTGTCCACTGGGCTACCATCAATGTGGTAATTAGTGGTAATTGAGTTTTTCCTAAAGGGAATGACGATGCAAATTTTGGCATTGAGCTTAAGGCCATGGTTTCGACACCAGTCGTTGGTCTCAGTCAGGCCTTTCTGTAGGATGTCTACATCACTTAGGGAGTTAATAATGGCTCCCAGCTTGCAATCGTCTGCGAACTTGTCAGCCAGAGTCCCTCTGTGTTGGCCTGGACTTCTGAGAAGTAGATGCCAAACAGGAGAGGACCCAGGACCAATCCCTGTGGGATTCCACTCGTAACTGGTCAGCAGTCTGACTTGGTTTTGCAGGATACGGTCCGGAGTTGGTCAGAGCATTGGGCTAGAAGATTTGAACTACTAACTGCTCAACAGGTCAGTAATTAAGTATCATGATATAGTGTCACTAAAAACATTACAAGTAGATGCAAGTCAGAAAGGGCAAGAAGCTGTGCTACCCCAAGAGGGTACACCTATTATCTATGCCTCAATAGCATTAACAGAAGCACACACTATATATGTAAAGATAGAGAAAGAATTCACCATTCTACCCCAGCTAAGGACAGCAATGCACTGCAGGTACGTGAATCATATTTGGAATGTTGAATTCAAGAAATGAGTCAGAGAGAATTCATACTGGTTCAACATGAAACTGCAGATAGACCAGATGATGCAAGACTGTGCTGTTTGTAGCATGCAAAAAAAATCAGAAAGAGGAAATGATACCAAGATTAACAAAGTGAAAAGTAGAAAATGACTTACTTCAGTACAAGAACCATAACTTCCTACTTTGTATAGATTATTATTATAAATATCCAGTTAAGGATATGACATCTTCGTCAGTGATTAATGTGCTTAAATTTGTATTTACAACACATGAAATGCAAGAACAAGGAGATCAAATAATTGCCCAAATTTGGTGCATCAAGAGTTCAAAAATGTTTCCAAATGTGAGAATTTGCACATATTACATTACAATCCAGTGAGCTAGCTGAGTGCATAATTCGGTTGATACATCCGGTCAGATGGACTGTTGTTTACTATGGCCATAGTAGAGGACTACTCCACTGTACACAGTACACCGTAAGGTTTCTCCTTCACAGATACTGTGGGAAGAAGACAGAGATCAAGGCTCCCAGCATCCTTTTCATTACTTGTTCCAGAAAGTAAGATACAAGCAGCAAGAGGTTTTGCAAGCAAGATAACTAATACAAAACCAATTGTATATCAAACGTTTGAAAAATCTATCTTTACTGAAGGAAAGGGAAAGATAAGAACATCATCAGATCAGAACTTGGGTCAAAAGTCACAGATCCAAGCCACAAAGTGCTTCAGCAAAGCATAAAATCTTATCAGGTTCAAGCAGATGGCCTGCAGGTGTACAGACATAACTAGTGACATTTATCAATAATTTGAGAAGTGTTTTTGCAGATCCAAAAATATGCTGTCAGAGACTGTAGTTCATGTGTCAGCAGATCAGTTGTCATCTACTGTGAAATATGCAGAAACAGGCTCTATCAGTATGCCATGTTCTAAAGCATTACCATCCACCTGGCATGATGCTGCTGAATAGAGTGGTGTAGAACTGAAATAGGACAGTTCCTACTATACTCAGTGTGGTAGACCCATTAAAAAAAACAATACAATACCAGGAATGTACATAGTGTTCTTAAAAAATATCAAGCTTCATCTTTCAGGGTTCCTGAGATGTATCAGTCCCTTAACCCAGTAGTTGTAGCACAGTAATATTTGTATGAATCTTTGTATAAATGTACAAATTGTATAGCCTCTGAGGGAAGGCATCTTATTCTAATAAAAGGGGGATGTCAGATACTTGCTAGAGCTCCTAAGATCTAATGCAGGGGAAGTGGTGTACCACTCAGCCTCATTTACACCTGAAAATGAGGACACAGATGACTTTTCTGCAGAGTATGATTACTAAGCAATTAGAAGAATGGAAGCTGCCACTTTAGTGGGGAACTAACACAAGTAACAAGGCCATGAGACCTTAGATCTTGGCTCTGCATCCTGTAGTTCTGCTTGAGACCCCTGGAAGAGTCATGTGGTGGGTCCTTTTGCTGAATATCTTCCATCACTGTCAGAAGGTGCACCTTGATGAAAACCTTGTATATCTGTCCAAAATAGTTGAATCATAAATCTGAAACTGTTATGAATCACCCTGCATGCAATACAGGCAGAATCAGTTATGGTCTTAGATCATGCTCTGATACCTATAGCTATATTTGGAAGGCCTATGCTTCTTAAATGTTGAATGCTCCCCCATCACCACCTTATTAATGTGTGTTAATCCTAACCCCAACTCTCTCACTGCTGCAACCCTAGTTCTATATGTTACGATATAAAACCATTTTCTTATCAGTACCACTTCACAAGGCAGGCAGACACACACACACACACACACACACTTGACATAAATGCACCTTGTACCTACAGCTATCCCCTTATCTAGCCCTTATTCTAATCCTAACCTGCAAACACTCTCATGCGCGCGCGCACACACACACACACACACACACACACACACACACACACACACACACACACACACACACACTCCTAATACTGAACCTTTAACTATATCTGAAATCTTTAACATTAATAAAAGAAAATATTTAGCTTCACACAAGAAAGCCTGATAAATGACTGGCAAAGCTGATGTTCCCAGCATCTACATTTCCATCATTCAGTCATAACTCCACTCAGTCAAAAACACATATCAGTTCACTCACTAAATGAAAATTTAAAAAGTGAATTGTAACCATTATTAATTTGTATCACAAAATATCTAAAACTGAAAATATTGAATCTCAAAGCATCTAAAAAACACTGAAAGCACAAAATATTGAAAAGTCAGTATGGAATCGCAAAATATCTAATAATTCTGTCCAACTAAAAATACCCTAAACTATGCACCCCAACTATGAAAACCGATATCAAGTTTCATCCTTGTAGTGGTACTGCTACAGAAAGGGCTTTTAGTATTATAATGCATAGGGTTACGGTTAGCACACGTGATTAAGTTGGTGCAGGTCAGTTTTTGTCTTCTATCTTTGTATCAGGTGATGGTAGTAGAAGGTTATACATGTTTCTAGTTAGTGGCACTTGTTATTTTTACCACTGAGGAAACTATAACGAAACTGGTCTGCACTTGTTTGGAGCTGTTTTTTAAACTTTGATACTGCATTTCTGGTCCATGCTGGATTTTTTTTTTGTTCGTTTGTTTTGATACCTAAAATGATCTAAAATAGCATAAGACTAACAGTGAAAATATTGAAAGAAAAATATCTAAACTGAAAAAACACAATATTGACAATGCTGAAATTATACCAATGAAAGGTTATGCCCTTTTCCTACTGTTGTGCAACCTCTGAGCAGGTTTATATAATTATCAGGGGGTGTGGAGGGTGTAGTGGGCTTGATCTCCTGCAAAAGCATTGATTTGAATGTGTTAGATCTTGTCAATATTTTGTGTTTAGAAGTTTTTCAGTTTAGATATTTTTCTGTTGGTATTTTAACTGTATTAAGGTGTTTTAGATTGTTTGGTAATTATACATATATTTGAGAGGATTCCCTCCATATGACTGTGATTTACAGAATGAAATGGTGTTTCTTTGGAAATCGTCCAAGCAGTGCTTCATAAGGTGAAATTTAATGTTTTTGCAATTGTACTGCTACCGGGAGGCTTTTAATGCTCACATTGGAAATGATGAAAGTACTTGGATGGGTACATCTAGGAGGAATAGCTATTAATGCTCACATTGGGAATGATGAAAGTACTTGGATGGGTACATCTAGGAGGAATAGCTATTAATGCTCACATTGGGAGTGATGAAGGTACTTGGATGGGTACAGCTATAGAAGGAATAGCTATTAATGCTCACATTGGGAGTGATGAAGGTACTTAGATGGCTACTGCTATAGAAGGAATAGCTATTAATGCTCACATTGGGAGTGATGAAGGTACTCGGATGGCTACAGCTATAGAAGGAATAGCTATTAATGCTCACATTGGGAGTGATGAAGGTACTTGGATGGGTACAGCTATAGAAGGAATAGCTATTAATGCTCACATTGGAAGTGATGAAGGTACTTGGATGGGTACAGCTATAGAAGGAATAGCTATTAATGCTCACACTGGGAGTGATGAAGGTACTTGGATGGGTACAGCTAGAAGGAATAGCTTTTAATCCTCACATTGGGAGTGATGATTGTACTTGGATGGGTACAGCTAGAAGGAATAGCTTTTAATGCTCACATTGGGAATGATGAAGGTACTTGCATGGGTACGGCTAGAAGGCATAGCTTTTAATGCTCACACTGGGAGTGATGAAGGTACTTGGATGGGTATGGCTAGAAGGAATAGCTTGCCTGACCTAACCAGAGTGGTGAATTTCAGTTTGTCAGGTCGATAAAATAAAGCTTCTTCACAGCTACTGTCATTGTACTCTGCTCATCAATGGCACATTCCATCGACTCCTCAAACAAAACAAAGAAAATAAGCTACAGCTTCACACCTCTCAATTTAGTATAAGACTGCACAACAGTGGGGAAAAAAAGAAGCTTTTATGAGCCCCCGTTTGTCGCTCTCTCATTAACACGTGTTGACTCACTGATCTCGCAATTGCACATATTAAACATACATGCTTTTATCCTTCAACCCTGCACTCATAAATACACACCCACACAGAGAGACACACACACACAGATACACTGGTTTTGAATTCACACATACACACAATCTCTCACATACACAGACTTTCACTAAAATAGGAATCAATTAAACAATGCATTGTTTCCTGCTCCAATAAAAGTCTTTTTTTGATGGAGTAAATGTAACCAAAGAATTAAGAAATGTCTCATGTTGTGTCAAAGGCTGGGGCTGAAATAACACTGGAACACATAATCAGAACCAGAAACATGTGCAAAGCAGCAGTCCTGTGCTTTACTTAATACCAACAGCAAATTCTAATCATTTTAAGAATTTCTCGATTTACCAACTTCATTTTGCTGGGTGCATTTCCTTTTACTTTTCTTCCTTCAAGGTTCACACCTTCATTGCACAAACACATTAAGAGTTTGTGTAATGGAGGTGTGAATCTTGGAGATGTGTTCCATTTTTATTTCAGTGCCAACCTTTGATGGAATGTGAGCCATTTCTTTGGTTAATTGTGGTTTCTGGACTGCATGGTTTCAACACCCCGCTTTTTTTCCTTTGACTATTTGTGGAATGAATTTATGACAGTGAATTCATATATGATGTCTGTGCTAAGGATCTCTGTTGAAATGCTGGCACTCAAAATGCTGAGCTCTGACAACCTCCAAAAAAAAGGCCAAAACAAAGAAGAGTGAATGTAGAGAATCACTTCTCATTTAAGCTTCTTTTTTGCAGGGATACTCCCACAATACCTTTCAACTGTACATATTTCTGCCGAATGTCCAGATTTATGGCTTATATTTTTGGCCTGTTCCTCTATTTTCCTGGCAAATCACCGGGATGACCAGAGGATTATAGTCACTAAATAATGACCTACATTTGAGTTTCAGACTTCAAATCCATCAGAAAATGTATAGTAAAACAAATCCTGTTACTCTAGCAACTTTCTAAGAGCAATATTTAAAATATGTCCCTATTTGTACCCCCATTTTGTCAAGCTTTGTACAGATTTTTTGCATTAAGACGAGAGGTAGTCCCCAACACCCCCAAGCTTGTATATGGCAACTCCAAGATCACCATACTTCTGAGAAAAATAAGTGAAAGAGTATGTAACTACTGTGATAAAGAAGCTGCTGCTGAACATGTCTTTTTAAAATGTGAAAAAGACTAGATGGTGTACATGACCTAGAAGAGATTAAGGGATATGAAAATATTAATATGAATATGATCAAATACTTTTTATAAGGATAAAGACAAAGATTATGTGGGTAATTTAGAATTAAATGAATAAAGAAATGCTGTGCAATGCTAAATGGAATTTATCAAAATGTTGAAAAGATAAGTTTTTGGTTATGGAAATTGCAGTGGGGGGGGTCAGATAAAAGTGTATTTATTTCCTGAATGCTTTAAGTGTAGACAATATAACAAAAAAGGAAATTTAAATAGCTTGCACAGAATGCTGTGAATAATGTAAATATTGTTTTATGTTTTATGCATTACGTATATATATTCTATGTGCTAGGAAATAAGTATTTATTAAATAAAGGACTCCTGCTCTTTTTCATTGGTACCATGGGATCGTTTACATCCACATGAACTACCACTAACTTAAACAGATGAGGCCTCAGCAGTACAACACCCACCTGTTACTGCACGCATGCACACACAAATATGCATTTGTATGGTGTTGATGAAAAATCTGACATTCACACTCTTTAAACACAGATGCTTCCATCAGTCAGCTTCACACAGACACACACACACACATTCATGCACACACACCAATACAATGCCCTACTCATGGTACTATCATCACATTAGTAACGTTTACTAATCATGGTGGTATCATACTAATGAATAAGCTGTAATAGTCATGGTATTATCACCCACATTGCTAAAATGTAATAGTCTTGTTACAGTCACTTGCATTATTATAGTATACTGGCCATATACTGCGATGGTGGTGCTGCGGTAGTGTTATCGCCTCACAGTAAGACGTTGTCCTGTTCGATTCTCAGTTAGAGCGTCTTCTGTGTGGAGACATGTGTGAATGGGCATCCCTTCGTTGAAGGTTGTGCGTCAGAGCCGGCAACACGGCACGTAAAACTCTACTGCCAATCATTAGCGGACCGGAGTTCTGCTGTGGCGACCCCTAACTGGTAAAAGCCAAAAGATACAACAACAACTAGCCCTAGTAGTATCAACTGCTTTACTACAAAACACTAGTCATGATACCTTCAGTTGCATAGCACAATGTACTAGGCATAACACCTTCTGCATTTTACAATGTACTAGTCATGGTATTTTCCTCTGTATTAGTATAATATACTATTCACAGTGCTAGCACCTGTATTTAACAGAGTAGAAGTCACAACAGAGCACTATACTAGTTACAATATCACTATTTAGTGTTAGCACAATATACTCACCTGTGTACCATCTGATGCCATTCATAAGAGAGAATGCTTCAAATATTGAAGCATACAAGATTGACCATAGAAGCTCAAAACACAGAACTTGGACAGTATATGAAAGTCAGTAGCATGTTGCATGAGACTGAGCTACTGCAGGGACTTTTTTCTGTTCCCCACTGTAGTGCAATCTTGGAGTTGGTATATATAATTAGCAGGAGGTGTGTGAAGTATAGGGAGGCTAGACCCACTACAAAGATTCTGGTTGCACTATTGTCAATGTTTTGTGTTATGACCTTCTGTGGTCAATATTTTGTGTTTCGATATCTGAAGCTTTTGCTTTTATGAATGTATTCAGTACCATCACTTGATACCAGGCCTTGTACTAATATACTGTTTCAGTCAGGCTACTCTGACTTGCATTAGTAAACTGTGGACCACAAGTATATCAGCCAGTGAAAACTAAAACAGAGAAGTCCCAAAATCACTTCTGTAAATGTATATTATTCCGTGCTTAAGATGGCTGCACCAGAAATAAACTAAACTACGTTCTTTAACTCATCAAGCTTATTAGGATAGCGTATGTGGTACTTACTCCAAAAGTAGCAGCACAAATAATCTGTCAGTCTAAAGTATTAGGGTATAGTAGTTTTGTGACGAAACTCACAAAAGTGTCAAGGTGGTAACAAACCGATGAGGGACACAATACAGCCCTCAATGATTTGTATATTATCTAGAGAAGGTAGTAACAGAACATATGTTTGGAGAAAATGTGCACATTTATTGAATACAAAAAAATCAAAACTGTATTCATTAAGTCAACATCGGATTACATATTAAGACTCAACTGTACAAAGGCGCAGGCTCAGAATGTACTAGAATCATTGTCTGACCCCAAGTTTGTCAAGTTCAGATCACCTTACCATCTATCCATAGCTTCCCCATCTAAAAGAAGTATGCAGAAACTGCTCCAATAAGTCCTTCTCCTTACTTTGTCCTCCTACCAAGTCTGGTCTTCTACTTGCTTAATTTTTACAAAATATCTTAATTGTTTTGGAGAAGGTTGTTGTGTCTTTCGGCTTATCCCGGTTAGGGGTCGCCACAGTGGAACTCCGGTCCGCTAATGTTTGGTAGTGGATTTTTACGTGCAGAGTTACCAGCTCTGACGCACAACCTTCAACGAAGGCACGCCCATTCACACATGCCTCCACAAAGAACACTCTCTAGCTGAGAATCGAACGGGACAACGCTACCGCAACACCACTACCGCAATTGTTTTGGAGAAGGTGAAACGCTAAAAATGTCTTAACCCTAATTTGATTGCATTTGTCGGTCACCTACTTAATTTCTCCCATTCTAATGCCTACCCTGATTTTACAAGACTGTAGACTTAGATGGAATTTAGTTGTGCACAAAAGTGTGTTTAGTCTGTTTGAGCAAAATTGTTTAAATATGGGCCTTACTAGCTTGGTGAATTCCACCCTTTTCCATCACCTGCCTATGCCCCTCTTTGTGTTTCTATTTTCCCTGTATCTTTTTTCAAGTGCCTTCATGTTCCTCCTCCCTCATCCCTTCTTCCTCCCCTATCTTCTGCTTCCTAAATCAGGGTTTGGACCTCATGTGTCCAGAGAAAATATTTCATATTTTGAAATCTATCATCCAGCAGAACAATGTGACGTGATATTAAATGAACTACCTGAGAGCCACTCAATCAAGAAAGCACTGTAGTCTGTTTACCAAGCTTAGCATATTGATTTCCATCTTCAGTGTTCAACTGACTCTCCCTACTGAGTTACATCATAAATATTATAAGGAAAACTTTGTGCACTTCTATAAGTGTCCATTGCATGGATGGACATTCAGTATATAAAACTGAATTGCAAATAATATAAGTTAGAGGTCTCTACCACCTATAGATGGATTCAGCCATTTATTATTACTCTTGTTCATTGCCTGAACTTTATTTGATCTTTGAATCATATTATTGTTTTTTAAGTTGTAATAATTCATAAAGTTTTCCCCTTCTCCATTAAGCTTAACGTAAAAAAAAAACTGTGCTATCATAGTAGTAAGATGAATGCATTCTGAGCTGCTTTTTAAAAGAATGTAAATAAACGGAGATTAATGCAGCTCAGAGGTTTGTAATAGGATGCATACCACAATATTACGGGTTGCGGGGTGAATCAGGTTTTAAAATAATCCTAAGCAATCCTTTCCCTCTCACTGTCTGGTTGGAGAAAGACAGCGCTCCAGTCTTGCCTGAGCAATGGAAGTCTGGGTTTATGACCGCATTCCAATTCTGTCTACAGAAGTGTGTCAGCTTGTGGGTTATACAAGCCGCAAAACAAGTAAATACCTAACTGCCATTTTCATTTAACTCATATAACAAGACACATGTTCAGACCACATAATGAAATGCAGTCAGGATTTTTTTTTCCACAGTGTCCTTAAAGAAACATGGCTAATTCTCAAGTCACTCTGTCTACATACTGAAAAAAATGGCTAACACCTGAAGATTCTTCTCATTTGTTAATTGTGCAGTATAATTCAGCACACCCCGCTGCAATCATAGGATCAACACTTCACTTACTAATCATATAGATTTTAGTTTGCTTTAAAATTCATTCCAGGATATTGTCCTTATGCATTTTATACACAGGCTTATCACTTCTCACATGTACAATATGTTAGCCGGTTTTTACTTCTTGCTGCTGTGATAATATGATCACACAGTGCAACATATGTAAAGCATTTAATTGTTGCAAAAATGTGTGCTCTTTATTGCATTTCGCTGTCATCTAACACCATATATTAGTTCTTTGCAGATTATATTTAAAATGCAGATATATTCTATTTATTTGCAAATGAAGACATAACTGCTTAATTTATATTTTTAACCATTACTTTGTGTTTACAGGTAGCCAAAAATATCTTGTATTTGTTTTAGAAGCAAGTTGCTTACTAAATTAATTCTTTTGTCTCTCCCATGCTCATCAGAAATAAACGGGCAATGTCTTGGCATATATTCTCATGGGACATTTAAGTGACAGAGAACATAGTTTCAGCTGCTGGCTTTGTGTCACAATAATAACGTTAGACCTGTTTTGATGTGATGGCATAACAGATTATCTGCTTTACATAACTTGCTAAAATTAAAGAAGAGAAACTGCAGAGACTGAGAAAACCTTTTTTACCATCACAGTTTACTTTAGTTTCTCTCTGACTGCAATGATTCTTCTTTCAAATGTATCTTGTTTGAAAATTGTTGATTGACAAAGTGGGTTGTACTACTTTGGTTAACTGCATTTCTGAGAAAAGTACAGGTAGAAAAACACAAATAGCTGACAAATGGAATGAAACACCTGTTAATCACACCTGAGTTTACAGCCAGTGCCATCATATACTCTACCAGCATAGCAAGGGTGAAAGCTTCATAAATTATGAAGCCACTCCTTGGCTCAGAGGATTGTATCAACTTGTCAGAAGAAATGAATTGTTATTCCAATATCAAAAAATCAAATCTGTCCAACCCTGCTATTTACTGGTCCATTTCCATTCTACGTCACTTAGCAAAATGTTCCGTGAAAAAAAAATTCACTCTTATTTGGGGCCATGTAAACAAATGGTCTTCTCCACTCACAACATAAAGTAAAAACGCTTACTTTTTGTAACAGACAACCTGCTTAAAAATATGAATACAGACTTACTTACTGGAGCTCTCTTTACTGGTTTAAAGCATGTGTTTGATAACAGCATCCGTAACTGTTCAATTAATCACCTATAAAGTATCGACTGCAGATGGGGGTGGGGCAAAGGCAGCATCCACCTTATGTGCTCGGTGTTAGTGGACATGATCAGCACTCTAGAATAGGTGTCAATCGCTTGCCGCAAGTCAGTGGTGTGATTGTTGCCTGATGGGAGGGTGGGTGCAGCTGCCAATTGCCCCTTACAGCTGCTGACACTATCAGGCATTATTTAAGCAGCTGCGCTTAACATTGTGGCTACTTAAATTAGTTTCTTGCAGTGTGTGTATATGTATTGATGTGGGTGTGCATATGTGTATGTGTGTGCGTCTGTGTTAGGATCTGTAGCAAGGAGCTAGTAAATGGCTCCTTGCTGCAGCTTGTGAACGGTGTTTCAGAAAGTGCAAGAGCAATTATATATAGAAATATAACACCTTTTTGATTTTTGCTTGGTAAAATACTTCTTCTGTTTTGTTTTTTTTAGGGACTACCCAGGAAGCCGACAGATTAGATTGTTCTTTGCAATTGTCTTTCAAACAAATCTGCTTCAGTTAAAATAGATCATACTCTAATACAAAAACTGCCGTTGCTGAAGTTCCTCAAGAACCTGTCTTGGGTCTTCTCTCTCTCTTTTTTTTTCTACAGTTTATTTCATTCTTAAGTATTACAATCCATTCTTTGTTATAACATTGGTGCAGATGGCCTTCTCACCTGCAGTGGCTCAAAAATACTCATTTACTTGCACAAACAGAATATATCTCACATGATTTATAAAATCTAAAGTAAGTTAACCCAAATAAAACTTTCTTCCAGCTCAGTGGGGAAGTCCTCCATACCATCCATTTCAAACTCTCCACCCTTGCATCCCTAGACCAATATTAATAATAACCCCTGATGTCAGTGCACCTCATAAGGTTCATAGGTAGGTACTAGGCTATCGGCCCTGGGGCCTATAAAAGTCCAGCCAAAAAGGTACCCTGGCTTTTGCCACCCAAGAAAATTATTTTCCTGTGCCACTGTCGAGCAGAGCCACAGAGGTGATCCCCGGGGTGAATTTCCTATTTCCCATCCAATCATCAAGATTTTTCTTGAAGAGTGCTAATGAGGAGCTTTGTTTGATATAGACAGGTAGTTTATTCCAGAGTATGGGAAGTCTCTGGGACAGGAATCTATCCCTCCGGCATGTTCTGTTTATTGTGGTGACAAGGTTTAGGTCCCTAGAGTGTGTAGCTCGGAGGGATTGGGATTTCTTTAAGTGGAGCATGTCCAACACCTCTGGGTTTGACATAGCTTTGTATTTTAGGCAGAGATCACATCTGAGTAGGCGATATGCGACGGAGTAAAGCTGGAGTTTTTTGAGACGGTCTGCATAGGGCATCTGTTTGAGTCCAGTAATCCTCTTTGTGAGGTATTTCTGCGGCCTTTCCAGTTGTTGTAGATGTCTTGTGAGGTACATACCAAAAGGGACGTTGTACTCTATAATGGGTCTAATGAGTGATGAGTAGAGGGGAACAATGACCTCTTTTTTGTCTGGATGAGAAACCTTTTGTGATGAGGTGTGCCACATAGAAGGATTTCCTGACTACTGTGGCGATGTGATTATCAAAGGAGAGACTACTGTCCACTTGTGTCCCAAGATCTCTTATCACACTTTCGGTGTTAAGTATACTACCGCCTATGTTGTAGTTCATGGGTACAGAGTTTTTACCAAAGGGGATGACAATGCACTTTTTGGCATTGAGCTTGAGGCCATGGCTTTAACACCAGGCATCTGTCTCAGTGAGGCTGTTTTGTAGGAGGTCCACATCGTTAGGAATTTTGATTATGGCCCTAGTTTGCAGTCATCTGCGAACTTCATTAGTCAAAGACCTTCTGTGTTAGCCTGTACTTCAGAGAAGTAGATATCAAACAGGAGAGGACCCAGGACTGAACCCTGTGGTACTCCACTTGTCACTAGTCTGAAGTCGGATTTGGAGTCTGCTACTTTCACAGTGTGAGTTTTGTCAGTGAGCCAGCTGGCAACCCATCTTGTGACATAGGGATTTATACCTAGTTTAGTGAGTTTGTCTATAATTCCAGAGTGGGGGATGGTGTTGAAAGCCTTGGCAAGATCTAGATAGGCTGTGTGAACCACCTTACCCTTGTGTGACTGCTTCAAAGAAGTCTATCAAGTTTAGGAGACATAATCTGCCTTTTACAAACTCGAACTGGGTGGGGTCCAGAGTTTGGAGATTACCAATGTCTTTGTTTATAAGTTCCATGATGATACATTCCACGGCATTGCAGACCAGGCTCGTCAGGCTAATGGGGCGGTAGTTCCCAGGGTCCATGGTGGCTCTCCCCTTGTGGAGTGGGATAACCGTCGCTGTGCGCCATTCAGCAGGCACAAAGCCTGAGGTGCGGCTATGACTGAACATGGTACTTAGGTGGGGTGCCAGTTCGTTCTGTAGTTCATGTAGAATGCAGCCTGGGATGTTGTCTGGTCCCATGGATGCTGTGTTCTTGGCTTTGGAGAGTGTGGTTTTTACCTGTGCAGCCATGATTACAGGAAATCTGCATTCTTCTGGTATAGAGATGGGCTCTTTAGGGGGTGAGAGGGGGGTAAAGTTAGCACTGAACCTATCTGCCACGATGTTGGCAATATCAGTTGGGTCTGTATATTTAGTGCCATTGTGCTGAGTGTTGCCATTGAGATTCTTGACATAGCTATAGAATGCTTTGTGATTGTCTTTAGAATCAGTGGCAACTTTGTTTTCATAACTAGCTTTGGAGGATTTTATCAGGGATCGCAGCTTATTACTGAGGCTGACTGGGGAGAGCCTCCACTCATGGGATTTTACTCTCTTTTGCAACAGTTTCTTCCTTCTGTTGTACAGTTTGTTTATGGCAGAGGACCACCAGATTGGCTTCCTTTTTTTGGAGGATAGCATCTTGGTTCTGTTTGGGATAGCACGATCCATGCACTCATGTAAGTGCTTATAAAGTGCAATTGTGTAGGATTCAGTAGTCGTAACTGTATTGTCCATCTGCATGGGTGTCATGAAGTTCACCACTTCTGTCTTAAGAAGCATGAAGTTGGCTTTGGAGAAATATTTTACCATGGTTTCCTTAATGGGGGGTGGAGGCAGGATGTGGATATCTAGGGTAATTAGCTTATGGTCGGATCGGACCAATGAGCCGTTGACTTCAGGTGTGGAACACTGGTCACTCATGTTGGTAATGACTAGATCTAGGATTGTGTTGCCCCTGGTGGGGGTGTGGATAAGTTGATCCAGGGCATTGTTTATGAATTCCAGAAAGCATTGAGCAAAGGAGTTGGTACATGAGTAGTTTTCCCAGTTAATGGTGGGGTAGTTGAAATTGCCCATTATTAGAGTGTTTGGTTGAACCCTAATATTTTCCAGTACATCAAGAAAAGAGGAGTGGGAATTCTGGGGTATGGTGGGTGATCTGTAGCAAGCTACAATTTGGATTGCAGTTTTGCACAGAGTTAGTTGCACTTGGATAACCTCGGCTGCATTATGCTGAGCAACTAGCCTGGAGGTGTGGATATCCTTAATGAATATGGACACACCTTCACCTTTGGTGTTCCAGTCCAGGTTACATGGCCGAAAAGTATGGTATGAGTATATGAGTTATAGTCTGGTAGTGCAGGGGTGCTCTCTGGAGCCTTGAACCAGGTCTCAGTCACTGCACAGATATCGATGTTCTCCATTTTAAGGAGTGCCTCGAGTGAGTGCATTTTGAGATTTAGACTTCTAGCATTGAGTAGCATCACCCTCAGTTTTTGCTTGCCTGTTCCTGTTACGGTGGTGAATTTGTCATTTGAAGCTTGCCTAAAAAAGGCACTATAGGGGTGGCAAGAACCTTAGCCAATATCTGGAATCCCAGGGGTGACAGGTGCAGGCCATCTCTGGCAAAGCATCGTGGTCTGTCGACCATGTCATCCCAGGCAGATACTGGATCCCTTTAGAATGGCACCAGAAGCTTAGCCAATTGTTCAAGTCAATCATTTTGTCCTTGTACTGCGGCATCATTCTGAGTGATGGCAGAATGCTTCTCAGGGCTAGGGTCATACCTGCCATGGCTACAAGATCAGAGAGCTCTTCCATATCTCTTTTCATGTAGTCCAGGGAGGTACATCTCAGGTCGTTCACACTAGCATGGACAATGACAGAGTCATATTTGTACTTGTTGTGGAGTGACCTGAGTGCGTGGGTTATATGGCGGATCCTGGTACCCGACAGGCAGCTGACAGTAACCTTCTCCTTGTTTAGCCTGGTGAGTGGGACATCAGTGTGCCTGACTATAGAGTCACATATGACTAGTGTGTTGGGTACGTTGTTTTGCCTTATTGGCTGTGGTTGAGTGGCACACTGAGTCTGTGAGCTATGTGTCATTTGGGTTGTGTTGGGGGGATGGAGGTTGCTTGCGTTTCTGCTTTGGAGGTCTCTGTTGCTTGAGCAGATTATTATTGAGATCCTCCACGAATGTTTTTGTGTTTCTATGTGTGGATTTTGGTGGTGTAGATTTAGTGAGACTATGTGATGAGTGTGGTGTGGTGCAAGTGTTTACCTTCTCCTCCTGACTGTCAAGTTCAGTCTTGATTGGAGAGACCTTTACCTCCAGTTTGGCTAGATAAGTGCATCTCTCACAGGTTGTAGTGTTGGGTGGTAGGAGGAGAGGATTGTCTGTGTACATGAGGCAATTTCTACATTGCCCCAAGAAGCCCAGATTCATCAGATAATCAGGAGAGAATACTGGGAGCTGACTCTTGGACATGCCTGAATAAAAAACTATTTTCCTCTAGATAAGTGAGAAAAGTGAGTACAAGAGCTGTTTTTCTCTAAGCAAGTGAGAAAAAGTAAGTACCAAAACTGTTTTCCTCTAGGTAATGAGGAAGGTTGAGTGCTGTAGTAATTAGTAGGTTATTTAGTGCTAACAACAAGTTCTGAACAAGTGCTGATCACGAATAAGCAAATTCAAGTGCTAAAACTAAGAATCTGTATCTGGACTAAACTAGTTACAGGAAAGGGGGGAAACAAGTGCAAATGCGGGCTTTTAAATCAGAAAGTTGAGAGAAATGGAAAAACTGCCCAAACGGCCAATAACTACAATTTCTGGGCTAGAACCACTTCTTATGTGGTAGATAGGTTACCTAGTGCTTACCACTCCCACTGATAAGCTAGAAGGCTTCCCTCCAGCACAGAAAGCTTGGGGAGGGGGGGCTCAGAAGCTTACATACAGTCCTGGATACAGCAAATCTGAATCTGGACTGCACTAGTTAAAGGAAAGGTATATATATATATATATATATATATATATATATATATATATATATATATATATACACACAGAAAAGTAGCTAAAACAGCAGTAAAAACAATTCAAATGCAGTGCAAGCTAGCACACTTGAGTATGTAGCAATGTTAGACCAAACAGTCTAAAAAATGCAATTAAATTAAAAATGACTAAAAACAAGTGCAGAAGGAGTCTATTAGGTAGAATGAGGTAAAGAGATAAAGGGGTAACACCCCAAACTTAGTGGCCTCATTTACAAAACTGGAGAATTGTGTATTAGTGCTCATTTTCTCATTGTGGAGCTGTCAAGGTCACAAGCAGATCTCTAGCTTTCCTGTGATTGGCTTAATAGTAATACCCCCAAAATATTTGTATTCATTTAACATTTTTTGATCGGGAAAGTCCAACTAGGACGGAGCCTATTTTCAGCAGAGGCCCAGGGAGAAACACTCCAGATGCAGGTCTTTGGAAAGTGGGAGGAAACAAGAGTATCCAGAGGAAACCCAAGCAAATGCAGGGATGACATGCAGACTCAGAACAGAAGGCACCCCAGCCAAGAAGCAACAGAGGAAACCCAAGCAAATGCAGGGATGACATGCAGACTCAGAACAGAAGGCACCCCAGCCAAGAAGCAACACAGGAAACCCAAGCAAATGCAGGGATGACATGCAGACTCAGAACAGAAGGCACCCCAGCCAAGAAGCAAATAGGAGAACCTCTTGCTGTGAATCAACAACGTCAACTGCTACACCACTGTGGTTTTTGGTTTTGGTCATAAGCTGATCAGTTCATCAAGGTTTTTTCATTCTAATCTTTTCAGGCATCTGTAAAACAATTCAGTCTTGAGCAGTGGTTAGACTCCATTTAATTGTTGTATGTCATGGTTCTGAATATCACAAAAAAGCTATAGAGTGGCTTAAAGTAGGTTGCAACATCACCATGTTATTAATTCCCAAGGTGAGAAAAGTTCCAGGTGAAAATGTATTCTTTTTTTTTCATTTCCAGGCCTGAATATGCATTATCATTATTTATAGTCTGATTTTCTGTAAATAGAAAAAAGATCATTCCCTGTTTTATCCATTTCAGAGTCAAGATCAGCAATTTGGATCATTGCCTACTCACATTTCTTTGGCATGTGAGAGGAAACTAGAGATCCCAAAAAACAATCCATCTGGATCAGGGAACAACATAAGGTCCCAATACGAAAGGCAACAGTCTGCATTACATAAAGTAAGCATATCAAATCTAAGTTCCACTGTACATAACTAAAGCTTGCCCGTTACAGAAAAGGATCACTTTCCCCTCAATGTTGTTACACTTATGCTGTTTTTTGAGTGACACTGCCCACTTGGGTAAATAAACTGCACTCTTGCAGCCACAGTTACTTCTTACACTGTATTTTATGCTCTCGAGTACCTTCCTCCATTAGGTCTGTTCAACTAGATATTACTTAATTTAACTCTTCAAGATCACATCAAGACTTCAGTGAAAACAAAGTGTGTGGGAGGTGGGAGGATGGCATAATGGTTAATGTGTTTACCTAGCAAACACAAGGTGCAGGGTTTGATTCTCACGTGGGGTAATTGGCTAGGCTTAAAATGGCCCAAAAGTAGCAATTAGTCTAGTACTAACCTATGAACCTATGTGTACCAAAGAAAACTACTGAAGTTATAAACTGCTGTATTTATACCACTTACATTTTCTATAGTTTATGTATAGTGCATAACTTTCATTCTGTTATTTATACATTATTTTAATTTCTAATTCAAGATATATGATATTTATTTATTTGTTTATCCATGTATTTATTTTTTTTGTCTGTAACTCTGAAATATTTTTGTGCTATATTTCAGATTGTGGCTGAAAATCATCTCAGACTACATCATTAATCTAACTAATTAATCAATTATTTGAAAAGAAAACCAAACAAGTCTGGCAGCTGCACAGCACTGAACCAAACAAAAAACTACCACATCTGTGCACAGGCAACTTAAAGCTGTAATTCAAACATAAACCAACATGGTTTATGGCCCAAATTTTAATAACACACAACAGTTTAAATAACAGACAGCTAAGTGCTTTCATCCCAAATTATTCAGGGATTTCATCAGAACAGACCTAGCAAATGAATGATACTCATGCATACAAACAAATAAACCAATAAACCAATTAAAAGCTAATAATCTGTTTAGTAATCAAATGTCCTGAAAGGGACCGCTCATTAAAATGATAAAATATTTTGTTGTGTTAAATAATTATAACAAAACAAAAAGCCACTTTTTTCTCACTGAAATAAGTTGTAAAACATCCAGTTCTATTAATCATTTGCACACTTAAAACCATCATGTTCATAACTTTTAAAAAGCATTCTTAATCATACTGTTAACAAATAATAAAGTGGTTGTAGTATGTAGGACTCAAACAAGGGCATGTCCTGGAGAACTAAGGCTACCCTACCACTTTATTATTTTGGATACTTTGGGTATGAAAGCACTTAACTGTGTATTATTTAAACTATTGATGTTAAGTTGTCAATCTCGCCTTCATTCTTGCTTGATCTTGATGGGTTCGGAGCCGATCCTCGGCTCCGACTCGGCACTTGCTAAGCTTGAGAGTCACTTTTACCAGCTCGAGGCAGCCCCATATCCCATGATGCAAGGCGGTAAGTACCCAGATCTCGTTTGCCGCTTCGCTGATGAGGTCCTCCTTTTACCAGCTCCTGGTAAGTGATTGTTATATTACTACTTTTGCCCCTTTCTTCAGAAAAAACTTTAGATAATTAGTTTTAATACAGTTTTAGTCCTTTTCTGACAAGATTTTCCCTGACTCCTTAAAAATTTCTAGTCAGGTTTTCTCCCATCCCATCCCCCCCTTGTTAGGGTGTGTGTGTCTGTTATTGATAGTTTTATATAATTTAATTTCTTGGACTAGTGTTGTGTGTGTGTGATTCACTATGTCTAAGGAAAGGGTCTCAGGCTTTAAGAAGTGTGACTCGTGCTGTCAGAAGATGTCTCTGACAGACGGTCACACTTCTTGCCTTTACTGCCTGGAGCCTCTTCACCTGCAGGACTCCTGTGCTATTTGTCACTCTTTCAGCCAGAGAGTCCTGCAGGAAAGAAGAAATAAATTAATTTTGAGGGGCCTTCTTAAGCCGGAGGGCTCCCCGGCTAAGTCGGCTCCATCTAAGACTTCAAAGTCTTCCAAGGCCCAGGCTTCTGTGTCCAAGCCTGTGGCCTCGGCTCCGACTCTTTCAGAGTCGAGATCGGCTCCGGCTGGAGCCGACTGTACTTTACATAAACCTTCGGCACCGATGGCTATCGGTGCCGATTCTGGTTCGACCACTTCGGTGTCGGCTCCGATCGGTTCTGACCACCATGTGGCTCAGGCATCGGTGTCGGCTCCGATCGGCTCCGACACCGTTACTTTTGTGGCTGTATCGGCTCCGGCTGGAGCCGATGCATCGAAGCTACCTGTCAGCGCCGATAAGTTGTCAGCTCCGATAGTTTCTGTGGTTTCATCGGCTCCGATGGTTCCTTCGAGGAAGAGGTCTAGGTCCCCTTCCTTGGAGCCGATACCTTCGGCTCCGGCTTCGCCTCTCCTCTCGGATCGGAGCCATCGGAGCCGATCTTCAAGGTCATCCAGGCTTTCTGACCATGATTTAGAGAGAGTGGTCAGTAGATTACTTTAAGTCACAGGCACTGGCCCAAATGCTACATAGTCCGTCTCAGCAGATGACTATTGGTCCACACCCCATTGCAGTTCCTCCTTCGACTCTACCCCAGAGTTTGGAGTTGGAGTCTTCGGGAATGGTTACTGCTACGGCTGAGGGACAGATACCCCCTTCTGTTCCTTCAGCCTCTACTCTTATCTCCTCTTCGAGACCTTCCTTAGAGGGATTCGGTGGCCGGGCTTCCCTGGTCTCCTCCGAGGGGGTGAGTGGCATCGGACCCTTGTCCGAGCCCACTCTTCCCCTTGGAGCCTCGGCCTTGGTGAGCTTGGCTCCGACATCTGCCTCGGAGCCTTCCCTTTCGGTGGGCCCTGGAGTTCCTAGTTCTTCGGAGCGGGTTCTCTCGGACCTCCCTGGGAGGGAGCCTTCGAGGTGATGAAGAGTGTGCTGGCCACTGGTCTCAGCCAGCAGTCTGTTCCCTTAGCTCCTCCCTCTATAGTGCCTGTTGACATCTCTGCCATTTCTCTTGCTACAGGACCCAGAGATCCTCCGCCTCAGGTTTCCCCACTGGGAATATCCCCCTCTTCCGAGGATTCTCCTGATTTGTCGGGAGATCCTCCGCGGAAGAGGACTTGTAAGAGGAAACACGTAGACTCCCCCGAGTCTATCACTTCAGATACTGACTTAGATGAGTCAGAAGGATCCCCAAGATCCCCTCTGAGGATGTCTCCTTCTCAGACATCCTAGAACTCCTTAGACAGAGGGAAACTGGCCCACCAATAATCCCTCTGAGGATGAGTCAGTATACCTGGAGGCGTTTGGATCTCGGCCCTCCACCTCCTGGGTGTCTCCGCCTTCGACCCCTTATGCAGGTTATTGCCCGAAGGCGTGGGCTGCTCCTGACTCTGTAGAGCCAGTCCCTAGGAGGCCTTCTAAATTTATTACTGCCCGTCGGACAAGCAATTCCTCACAAAAGGTGTCCCCGCTGATGCCATGGTGGTGGCGGCTGCCACCAAGAAGGAACTTGCAGATCCTTCCGTACCTGTCCATCCTCCTAATAAGGACTCTAGGACCATGGATAGGTATGGTAAGCAGATGTTTTCTTCAGCGACCTTTGCTATGCGTTCGCTGAACTACCTATGTCACTTCACCAGACTCCAAAGGGATATCCTTAAGGAGCTAGGTGAAGTTGTGCAGGATCCTACAGCTGCAGGGGCTCAGGAAAAAATTGCTTCGCAGCTAGGAACCCTTAACTCCATTGCAAACTCCTCCATGCGGCTAATATCATATGCTGCTGATGGAGTGAGTAGGGCCGCAGGTACAGGTGTGGCTCTTGATGCCAAGCCTGGATGCAGCTATGTAATTTTGCAGATCCCTTTAAGGCATCCTTCACAAACTCTCCCTTTGATGGGTCAGCTTTGTTTGGCCCTCAAGTGAAGGAAACATTGACCAGGTGTGAGCAGGACGGCAAAACTCTTTCTGCCGTAGGAGTCCGTTTTTCCACCCCTTCTAGACCTTACCCCAAAGGACAGAAGGGTGGCAAAATGTGGTTCCGCAAATCCCAAGGAGTCACGCCGGATTCACGTGGTCAGTTTACCCCTAGAGGCAGAGGGGGTAACAACAACAGACGCCGCTCTAGAGGCAGAGGGGGTCCACAAAACCAGGGAAACAGAGAGTCTCTCTCTGACAAGCCCTTTCAGCATCCCTGAGAAGACTATCGCTGTACCCAGAAGCCTGGCGTTCCCTCACTCAAGACAGATGGGTACAGTCGATCATATCCGAGGGTTACATAATTCCTTTCGAGGAAAGTCCTTTCTATCCCTCAAATTCCCTTCCAGATGTACCACCCGGTCTAAGGGAAATTGCAGAGTTAGAAGTCTTAAAACTACTGCAAAAAAGAGCCATTCAGCCAGTTACAACAGACCATTCAGAGCCCGGAATCTACTCAAGGTTCTTTTTGGTCCCCAAAAGACGGGAGACTGGAGACCAATATTGGATCTCAGCAGACTCAACAAGTCTGTGAGGAAGACAAGATTCCGAATGGTCACTCTTCAGTCAATTCTGCCCTTCTTACAGAAGGACAACTGGATGTGCTCAATAGATCTTCAGGATGCGTACTATCACATAAAATTCACAGACGCTCCAGGAGATTTCTCCGCTTCGGCTGGGGTCCAGTCATTTCCAGTTCAGAGCCCTGCCCTTTGGTCTCACTACAGCCCCCAGAGTGTTCACCAAATGCATGGCAGTGGTCACGGCTCACCTGAGACGTCAAGGATTCCAGGTGTTTCCGTATCTCGACGACTGGCTCCTTTCAGCCACCACCAGGCATCAGCTTGTTCAAGCCAGGGATTACACAATAAATCTTTGTTCTCATTTGGGCATCTCGATCAACTTGAAAAGTCATCCTTATCGCCCTGCCAGTCTATTACTTTCATAGGCGCAAACTTAAACACTGTTCGGATGTCAGCTACCCTTACAGATCAAAGAGTTTCAGACATTCAAAGTCATGTCAGGATCATTCTAGCCAACAAGAAAGTACAGGCCAGAATGGTTCTAAAGGTATTAGGCCTCATGGCTGCGGCCATTACTCTTCTTCCCCTGGCTCGCTTCTACATGCGCCTTCTTCAGTGGATGTTGTTCACTCAGTGGTCTTACCAACAACTTCCAATGCGTCACCAAATTCTGGTGACACAGATTTGCAAAAATCATCTTGCTTGGTGGATCACATCTCCCCAGATTCACCAAGGCAGACACTTTGTACCCCCATCCCCGGTAGCCACTGTCACCACGGATGCCTCCCTGATCGGGTGGGGGGGTCATTATCAGGGCAGGATGGTTCATGGGACGTGGCAACCATTCGAGTACCACCTGCACATAAATGTCCTGGAGATGAGAGCAGTGCTTTTAACGTTGCAAGCCCTCAACGACTTTCTTCCCATAGGGACAATTGCAGTCCACACAGACAACATGTCTGTAGTTTGGTATATCAACAAACAGGGCGGAACCAAGTCCTACCCCTTGTGTCGAGAAGCGCTCAGACTTTGGCAATGGGCGATCTCCTCTCATCGGTTTCTGGTAGCAACGCACATCCCTGGGAAAACCAACATTTTAGCGGACAGATTGAGCAGAGCTATTCTCATGCCTCACGAGTGGTCTCTCAAGCAATCTATAGTGGAAGAGATTTTTCTGGAATGGGGTCGCCTGTGTTGCGATCTTTTTGCTACTCCCCAAAACAGCAAATGCCCAGACTTCTTCTCTCTCTTCCCTCTACCAGGCCATCCCCCCAGAGACGCTCTGACCCAGGATTGGCCCCAGGGACTTCTTTATGCTTTTCCTCCATTTCCTCTGATCCCTCAAGTTATCCAGAAAGCAACCGTTTTGAGAGCCAAAATGATTCTCATTGCTCCTTATTGGCCTCGACAAATTTGGTTCCCGTTCCTCCATCGTCACCTTTTGGTGCAGCCGTGGCATCTGGACCCAGTGCCAGATCTTCTGATTCACCAATCCGGTCAGCTGCACCGGTCTATACCTTCTCTCAACCTCACAGCATGGTTGCTCCATTTCCTTCCTTAGCCAGGCTTCCTTTGATCTCTAACCCCGTTAGAGACATTCTAGTAGCTTCCTTAAAATCCTCTACCAGGATGATTTATACAAGCAAATGGAAACGATTCTCTTATTGGGCTAAAGCCAAAAATATTGATCCCTTCACTGCTCCAGTTCAGGCAGTTTTGGATTTCTTAGCGGAGATTTTTCATGCAGGATCCTCTTCTTCCACAGTTAGAGTTCAATTGGCTGCTATCTCGAACTTTCATGTCGGGTTCGCAGATCACAATATTATGTCCCACAGGCTTTGTAGAGCCTTCTTAAAAGGAATTTTCCTCCTGAAACCTCCAGTCAGGATTCCTCCCCCTCAATGGGATCTAAATTTAGTGCTGACATCCTTGATTCTTCCCCCTTTCGAGCCAGCTGTTTCTTGCTCCCTGAAATTTCTTTCATGGAAAACCTTATTCCTAGTAGCTATTACATCTGCCAGGAGGGTGTCGGAACTTCATGCTCTATCGGTTCGACCCCCCTAGTTGGTCTTTCACAAAGACAGAGTATCATTGAGAACTAATCCGACCTTTTTGCCTAAGGTCGCCTCAAAGACTAATTTGAATCAATCCATTGATCTCCTGTATTTTTCCAAACTATTCAAACAGATCGGAACAAAAACTACATTATCTTGATGTCCATCGCCAACTCAGATATTATTTGGACAGAACTAAACAATTTAGGAAATCCGATCAACTCTTTGTTTCCTATGCTGATAACAAGAAAGGCCTTCCTGTCTCTAAAGTTACCTTATCTAGATGGCTTTCTTCTGTCATCTCTGAAATTTATACGCTCAGGGGAAAACAGCTGTGCTCAAAACCTAAAGCACATTCAACTAGAAGCTTAGCTACTTCTACAGCCTTTCAAGCTAGACTTCCTTTAGACACTATTTGTGCAGCGGCCACTCCTCATACCTTTGTTTCCTATTACAAATTGGACTTGGCCTCCAGGGACAGAGCCAGTTTTGGCTCTACAGTCCTCAAGAGTCTGCTCCATTGAGCCACCCAGGATAGAGGTGCTAGGGACGCGGTCCCATCAAGCAAGAATGAAGGCGAGATTGACAACTTAACATTAAGAAGTTATGTACCTACCATAACGTTCCATGTTAGTTGTCTTCTCTCGCCTTCTTTCTTGCGACCCTCCCTCCTTCCCCCAGGCCTGGACAGACCTTTTTCTACAAGGTATAATTATGCTGAAAGACCATACAGAGCTGGTCTTTCTTCCATCCTGCAGGTTTTTCTTCTGCTTTCTTCCTTTGGGAAGTGTTTATGCTTGGTGCTATTGCCCTTTTGTCATCAAACGAGATCTGGGTACTTACCGCCTTGCATCATGGGGTATGGGGCTGCCTCGAGCTGGTAAAAGTGACTCTCGAGCTTAGCAAGTGTCGAGTCGGAGCCGAGGATCGGCTCCGAACCCATCAAGATCAAGCAAGAAAGAAGGCGAGAGAAGACAACTAACATGGAACGTTATGGTAGGTACATAACTTCTTATTATTAAAATATGGGATATAAAAACACAACTGTTTTTTGTTTGAATTACAACTTTAAACTGCATATCTTTAGGTGGCCTATGCACAGACTGTAGTCAATTATTTAACAAGAATATTATTCAGTATTAAGGTTGTTCAGCTAACTTTTTTCTTGGTGTGCCAAAAGGTTTTTGTTATCTGTCACAGTCCTTCAATCGTGAGCTATTTCCATCCACCTAGCGTATCCCAGACTGTCAGAGCTCTAACTGTAAATTTATTTTAATTTGGTAAACAGGGTAGAACACTGAAGTTACTGGCCCATCTTCATGCTTAGCAAGGAAGATAATAAAAATGAAGAGATAATAAAAAAGGGTACTTACGTATTATCGCAACCAGATTTTAGCGATAATACCACTTGCTTCCCGATATCGACATCTGACCGTTAAGAGGTTTATAAAAGTCATATAGTGTGTTTCCTTTAACAATACAGTTTTTCTGGGAGTGTTTTCAATAAAATGTAAAAAAATAAATGCTGTTATTCCTTTATGCACTTTACTGCCAGCAGCATGCCGCTTATTGAAAGTCCGCCCGCTGAACATTCCTTTCTTTTCGTAGCAGCAAATGCTGATGAATAACGGTCATAATTGCATTTGGGTTTCAGGTATCACAGCTTTCCTGAGACTCATACAACACAGTATTTTGCTCAGTTTAAGATGCATTTCTAGGATTAAAGCACACAGAGAGACGCCTCCTCACCATTTGGAGTCCTACTGAATCGAAAACATGTATTGTGACACGCACTTTGACAAGGAAGAGAGAAAAAAAAGGACTGTTTTTGAGAGAAGGTGGTTTTAAGAAGGGTTACAAAGAGCAGCGTGATAAGTTACTGTTGCTGTGGCTGCAAGCACCGTTAATGCACAAATGAGATAGCCTCACACATGCTGGTAGTAAAGTGCACACAACCACAGCGACACACTGACTTTCTCCATTGTTCTTGACAGCCTGTCTTAAAACAACCTTCAGTGTGAAAGTAAAGACATTTGCTGACATTTGTACAACAAAAACAGTCAGATTTCGATATCGGGAAGCAAGTGGTATTATTGCTAAAATCTGGTTGCGATAATACGTAAGTACCCAAAAATGTTATTTTGCAACATAACCAAGTAAATAAAATGTAGAATAGAGTCAATTTAATGATAGCATACATACAAACAAGTTGCAACTATGTGGTGTTACAGCAGACAATATGTCCAGAATGGTGAGATTAAGAGAACACAGTGCATACAGTGCAAGTACAATTAGTAGTGTAAGCTAGGATAAAAATGCCAAGGAAGATAATTACTTTTACTGTGAATGGCTGTTCAGTGTTCATTTTATTAACTTATTTTGCACAGGTTGTACACCAAACCCATAATCCTTTCCAGCTAGAAACTAGGTACAAAATTAAGAAAGTATGAAAATATGAAACACTCAGCTGTGATGAAGCACTGTAAGCATATTTCAAAGGAAAAGTGTTGTCATATAGCGACAGTGTTAAATAATTTAAAATATAGCAGAAACCAGCAGGATCAATAGCAGGAAAACAACAGCTAATTATAGACATCAAGAACAAACAATGGTAAAAAAAGAGCAGCTAATTACAGATGTTCAGTGTAAACCAATTACAGAGTTTTAGAAGGCTACCAAAGCCTAGTTGAAAGGGCCAACCATAATTAGAAAGTGACTCAGAATGTTCTGCTATACACACACACACACACACACACACACACACACACACACACACACACACACTTCTCTGGGTAGTGAGTATATGAAGAAACTGAAATGGTGAAGTACCACCTTAGTGATTCCAGTGCCATATTGGCAGAATGCCTGTTCTGACAGATACGTCAGTGATGTCACAAATCTACAGTGTGTGACAAGAGTTGTAATACAAAGTAGTAGGGAGTAATAAAGCTTAGTGCCTTGAACAGTCAGTGAGAAGTGAATACACAGTGAAGTATGGAAGAGTTGTGTTAGCGAATATTCTAGGAGACATTTTCCAACACTTAGATGCTCGAGTATAAGGATACAGATAGGTAAGGCAGTGCATAAGTTTATATGTAACCACACACTGTTTTGTTACAGTGTTACAAATATGCTTCTCTCTGGGACTGTCACATAGACCTGCAGATTTTTGTCTGAGATTTCTGCATTCAAGCAGCACTTGCTTCAGTTATATAGCTTAGTGGCACCGTGTGCTCAATGGCTTGGGGAAGTATGCCTTTACTAAGGATGAATCTTGACATCCTAGTAAGTCACTAGAATAGTACATAGCTGACCCACTGGCAAGTTGTAGTGCTTCTTATGTATAACATACTAATGGCTGCTAAATTACAATATGTGTTCTAGATATCAGGTCCATAACTGAAAGATGATATTTTTAGGGATATTAAATAGCCTTGAAAATAATTATGTCTTAGCTTTCTCCTTTCAAAATAGGAATATCATGCTTAAAAACTGCTATAATATGTACAAAAACAGTCTCATTTAATTTATCCTTGGAACTATGCCATATGTTTTGCTGCATGGGCTGTATAATAATAAATTCCTTTGCTTTTTGTATCTTCTTACTTTGACTGTAAATGGTCTCCTACCTATGTCCTAAACTTTTGTATTTCTTATTCCTGCATGTGTGATGTATTTTTGCAACTTATCTCAACCATCTGGCCAGTCACCCAGTCATGCAGCAAGCATCCTCTTCAGATAGCAACATACCACTGCAATGGGACAGACTCCCAGCCACATAAAACAAAGTTCATCCCTCTCCCTTTTCAAGCACAACCTAGAGCTATGGATGGCAAACAGACAATTTACCCCAGGAGTGACCCTGTAATACTAATGCACCTAGGCAGCTCCTATATGCCTTATCCCATGCATGTGTCCCCTCAAATTATCTATGGTTTGATCCCATTTATTCTCATTAGGGATAATATAAAATTATCAACCATGGGATGGGTATGGCCAATCTATAACCAAATGGGTAGGTTATTTCAAGCACAAAAAGGGAAACTGGCAAGGCTTAAAATGGCCTGTGAGGGCAGCTAGCCCATTACTTACGTATGAACATATGAACTAAAAATGCATTGCTACAAGTACAAAAGTCAGTAAAATGAGTAAGGGGCTATGGAGCCACCTGGCAGTGTTAGCCTTGACCCTAGATGATTGTCACTGTTGAAGTGACACCTTAACACCACGTGTAAAAATGGGAAACGGGGTTATGGATAGATGGATGGAATGATGGATAAGGCCAGTCCATAACCAAATGGGATAGGTTATTTCAAGCACAAAAAGGGAAATTGGCTAGGCTTAAAGTGGCCCGTGAGGGCAGCTAGCCTATTACTTACGTATGAACATATGAACTAAAAATGCATTGCTACAAGTACAAACATCAGTAAAATGATTAAGGGGCCATGGAGCCACCTGGTAGTGTTAGCCTTGACCCTAGATGATTGTCACTGTTGAAGTGACACCTTAACACCATGTGTAAAAATGGGAAAAGGGGTTGTGGATAGATGGATGGCTAGATGGATGGATAAGGCCAATCTATAACCAAATGGGATAGGTTATTTTAAGCACAAAAAGGGAAATTGGCTAGACTTAAAGTGGCCCTAGTGCACAGTGTATAGCACTTTTGTTCAGACATCACTGATCAGATAAGACCCTGATGCTAACAACTTTTGTGCTGGGCAACAAAGATCAGAAGCTATAAATCTTTTTAAAAGCTGTATCAGATGTTTTATCTAAGAGTATAAAATCACCACAAAGTCAACATTTTTGCCATTAATAGTGTTGAAAAATATTCCACAGATAGCAGTACATACTGTAATATGAGCTATGGATGTACCATAGGTGGATTATGCCTATGTAAGTCTTGGCTTGATTTGATATGACCTAATATCTCTACATGGTTGCTGGAACAGAGCAGGTTAACTCCTTGCAGAAGCTAAGATAGAGTAGATCTATAGTCACAGGAGTTCAAGGCTGGCTGGAGTTGTAGTGTGAGGGAGATTTAAAATTCCTCACTTTGGAGGAAGAGAGAAAAATGGGGGAAACAGTCAATTTCTTTGGTATAAAAGAAAAGGAGTGTTTTATCCTGTGGATTTTCCTTAGAACTGAGTGATGTTAGATTTTTCTCTAGAACTGAGGAGTGCTACTCTCTGGAGAAACTTCTGAAAGCAAGACTGAAATTAAAGCACCGGTAATTCCGTTACATTCTAAGACTGAGGTTAAAGCACCGGTAATTCCGTTACATTCTAAGACTGAAATTAAAGCACCGGTAATTCCCTTACATTCTACTACTAATGGTACTGACAGGAGAAGGCCCTCTGTTTCCATCCGAGTGAGAACCTGTCTACAGTTTGTGTTTAAATCTGAGATCTACTAAAAAATCTGTTCGATTTTGTCTTCTGGAAGAAAGACTGAACAGTTTAAGGATTGTGTTTTTTTTTTTCCTGGTCTCGGCTACAGGAACTGTATTCCATTTTGTTATGAATGAACCATATTCTGAAATGAGCTTATAACCTGCTCTGGAGTTAAAGGGCCATTGAAACAAACTGCATTCCAGTTTTTGCTTTAAACAACTTATTGTTTTATGATGGTGTATACTTGCAATGAAGAAACTCTGCTGCATTTTGGTTATTTTCCTTTCAGCAAAAGTTAGTATGTCTTTTAAAATTTTCAAGACCGTGTTATTTTGATTCCTCAGGCCTGGGACAACAGGCATCACACTGTCATAATGCCTTCAGAAGGCTCCCTGATCTTTTCAACCAAATGTGCTTTCATATACAAATGCTAATAATGATGAAAGTTTGCTTATTATGTGACTCTTTTTTTTTTCAGATTTAATTCTCACTGGATTGTCCAAATATATCTTGTAAACTTTTTCCCATAAAATGTCCATAATTCTGGCAGTGCATAGAAAAATCTACCAAGATATTAATGAAATTCAATACTTTGCTGGAAAGTAGACAAGTCTTTAAAAGATAAACATTCTCTGACAATTTAGTGATTTGTAATAGATAATATTACCACAGTGGGAGACAGCCTCAGACAGTGTTACTGCTGACTTCGGTACATTACTTGTTTAGGATATAAGGTTCTCAAGAAATTGCACTCTTTATAATATCTGTACAATTGAATGTATTAAACAGGACACTACAAATTATTTCAGGGACTTTACAGTCTAATTTCTTTAAGCCGCGGTGTTGCAGCGGTAGCATTGTCACCTCACAGCAAGAGGTTCTCCCGTTCGATTCTCAGCTGGAGTGCCTTTTGTGTGGAGTCTGCATGCCCTCCCCGCAGTCGAGTGGCATTTGAAAGACATGCATGAATGGGCATGCCTTCGTTGAAGATTGGGCATTGGGCTGGCACCATAAAAATCTACTGCCAATCATTAGCGGACTGGAGTTCCGCTGTGGCAATCCCAACCGGGAAAAGGCGAAAGAAGAACAACAGTCTCATTGGTTTAAATCTGCATGTACATATTTGTAAATCTAACAGCGTGGTTGTTGGTGCCTTGTTAGAAGTTCAAGACTCAATAGTGTGAGTCAAGAAACTATGAGAAATTAAGTGCGAGTCGTGAATTAACAGTGAAGTATGAAACAAGTCCCCTGCATTCCCACCATATGGGGGGGTTGCACCTCCCACACTCCTGCTTGTATATATTAATTCTGAGATCTCTGTACTTGAGAAAAGAGGGAATTCTCTGAGACACAACAATTTCAAATTTAGTATATATTTCACACAATCCCATGGTAAATATTCACAATTCCAAGGAAGACACCATACTGTCCTCAAATTTACAAGAACTTTGTGTAGTGCATGTGTATCATAACTCGAAAGATTTGGTACATGAAAAATATGCATTATGAAAATAATAAACTCTGTGTGTAGATTACTTTGGGAATGGGGGTTATTTTTAGTGAAGTCTTATACTGTATACCTCTTACCCTCACTGCTGAGTCTTTATGATGTCTGATCATATTGTGACACAAAGACAGAATAAAATCAAAATCATTGATAATTTTATAGCAAAGAAACCCTAAAGTATGTATTCTGGGCAGCAGTTCATTCATGACAGTATTTTGCCGACTCGTTTATGATCCAGTATGATGATAGAAATGTGTTTTTTTATTTTTCTGATTAAATTAATTGGTAATAACCAGATTTCTTCATAGTTCAGTTTTTTGAAAAATTTGCTTAATGGATTCCAGCTTTTTATTTATTGGAATATTACATCTGTTATCATTGCCTAGGGACCTAACAAGTCTAGACCCTTTAGAGTTATATTTTGCTGCTCTCAGAGCTCAAACCAGCCATTTCTTGTGAGAATCCTTCATAGAGCAGCTATCAGAAAAGTAATTTATGTCCTTTACATCCTTCTAGTAAAATATGGCTTGCAGTGGAAATATAACAGGAACACAAGAAATGGAACTGGACAAAAACAGCATAAAGGAAGTTAAGTAAGAATTTTTCTTATCGCTTAGAGTCAGGGGTCACAATTGCTGGTAATACAGCTAATGTAAACTACCTTAATAGAAATTAGTAGAAATTTAAGCTACTGGCTGGGGCAGTTTAATGGCATTACACTAAAGCAATTTATTTTAGAGAGGACAGGAACCAATAAACCTATGGCCGGCATAATTTGTGAAAGTGCATAAACATATGGTTTTATTAGCATTCAGCTCATGCAGTAATTTAAAAAATAATATCTTTGTGTCCCAGTCCCTACTAGAATTTCATTTTCTTGTGGTTTCAGCCAGTATTCCATAACATATCCTGATGGGATGTACAGAATGAAGTCATTTGCTGACAAGCAGAGCACTTCTCAGAAAGCTAAGATATTTTGGTTAAAACTGTATTGTCTGCAGATTTCTCAAGTGCAGTATTAGTACAAAATTATAATGTTAACAAGTGAATAAAAAAAGAGGTACCTTTTAATCAGAATAGCATCTTGTCAAGAAAATCTGGTCTGCTTAGGAATATATGTACATTCTAAAGACAACTGTATATATGTTTCTGTATGCCATAATCATAAATAAAAATGCCTCTGTAGTAAGTGTTGGGCATAAATGTTGTGCTACGATAAGTTTGACTGCAATTATGTGCTGCAGAGTTTTACACCAAAGCAAAGGTTGACAACCCACTTGAAAATGTGTAGTAGTTTGCCTCCCTTGCCTTTTCCAACAATGAATGTATTTGCAAAGTGTTTTTGTGGTTACCCCTTTTAACCTAATGCATGCATATCTCATTCGGAAATTGCATGTCTTTGTGCTAAGCTTTTTCATTTACCTAATGCCCACGTGCATGCTAAGAATGTACGTCTCAGTCAAATTTCTCACCCTCATAGTTCCATGAAGCCTATGCAGTTCTATTTATGAAACAATGTGACTAAGTGACATTTTCCTCTTACCATTTACTTGATGAGCAAAAGAGTCTGTTTGCAAATTGTTGCAACAGGTAACCACAATTACTTCCTACTCTGTATGCTATACTCATTTTCTTGTCATCCTTAACATTCAAAGCAATAAGTAACAATAAGCAGGCCTTCAGCAAGTAACCATTATCCATCTTCTGCAAGTACTGTACTAAGCAGAGAAACCCAATAAGCATTTAATTCATAGGTTCACAGATAGGTACTAGGCTATCAACCCTGAGGTCTATATAAGTCTAGCCAAAAATGTTCCCTGGCTTTTGCCACCCAAGAAAGTTATTTTCCTGCACCCCTGTCTAGCAGAGCCACAGAAGTGATCCCCGGGGTGAATTTCCTATTGCCCATCCAATTGTCAAGATTTTTCTAAAAGAGGGCTAATGAGGAGCTTTGCTTGACATGAATGGGTAGTCTGTTCTAGAGCATGAGAAGTCTCTGGGACAGGAATCTATCCCTCCGGCATGCTCTGTTTATTGTGGTGGCAAGGTTTAGGTCCCTGGAGTGTGTGGCTCAGAGGGATTGGGGTTTCTTTAAGTGTAGCATGTCCAACAGATCTGGATTTGACATGGCTTTGTATGTTAGGCAGAGGTCGCCTCCGAGTAGGTGATTAGAGACAGAGCAGAGCTGGAGTTTTTTTAGACAGACTGCGTATGCCATCTGTTTCAGGCCAGTAATGCTCTTAGTGAGGTATTTCTGTGGCCTTTCTAGTTGTTGTAGATGTCTTGCAAGGTACATGCCAAATGGGGTGTTGTACTCTATAATGGCTCTGATGAGGGATGAGTAGAGATGAACAATGACCTCTTTTTTTCTGGTGGTGAAACCTTTTGTGATGAGGTGTGCCACATAGAAGGATTTCCTGACTACTGTGGTGATGTGAATATCAAAGGAGTGACTACTGTCCACCTTTGTCCCAAGGTCTCTTATCACACTTTTGGTGTTTAGTAGGCTACCGCATATGTGGTAGTTCATGGGTACAGTGTTTTTCCCAAAGGGGGTGACAATGTACTTCTTGGCATTGAGCTTGAGGCAATGACTTAGACACCAAGCATCAGTCTCAGTGAGGCCCCTTTGTAGAATGCCCACATCATTAGGTGATACTATTATGGCACCTAGTTTGCAGTCGTCTGCTAACTTCATTAGCCAAAGACCTGCTGTATTAGCCTGGACTTCTGAGAAGTAGATGCCAAACAGGAGAGGACCTAGGACTGAGCCCTGTGGTACTCCACTTGTCACTGGTCTGAAGTTGGATTTGGAGTCGGCTACTTTCACTGTGTGGGTTCTGTCAGTGAGCCAGTTGGCCACCCATTTTGTGACAAAGGGATTTATGCCCAGTCTAGTGAGTTTATCTATAATTCCAGAGTGGGGGATGGTGTCAAAAGCCTTGGCGAGGCCAAGATAGGCTGTGTGGACCACCTTACCCTCGTCCACGGCTCTGGTGACTACTTCAAAGAAGTCAATCAGGTTTAGGAGACATGACCTACCTTTTACAAACCCAAACTGAGTGGGGTCCAGAGTTTGGAGGTTACCTATGTCCTTGTTTATAAACTCCAAGATGATACGTTCCATGGCCTTGCAGACCAGACCCATCAGGCTAATGGGGCGGTAGTTTATGGGGTCCATGGTGGCATCCCCTTTGTGGAGCAGGATAACCATCGCTGTACACCATTCAGTAGGCACAAAGCCTGAAGTGAGGTTATGATTGGACATGGTACTTAAGTGGGATGCCAGTTCATTCTGTAGTTCATGCAGAATGCAGCCTGGGATGTTGTCAGGTCTCATGGATGCTGTGTTCTTGGCTTTGGAGAGTGCAGTCTTTACTTGTGCAGCCATGATTACAGGGGCTTTGCATTTCTTCCGGTATAGTGATAGGCCCTTTGGAGGGTGAAGTTTGCACTGAACCTATCTGCTAGGATGTTGGCAATATCAGCTGGTTCTGTAAATCTAGTGCCATTGTGCTGTAGCTCAGAGCTTATCCGAGTGTCGCCATTGAGATTCTTGACATAGCTGTAGAATGCTTTGTGGTTGTCTTTAGAATCAGTGGTGATTTTATTTTCATATCTAGCTTTGGAGGATTTTATGAGTAATCTCAGATGTTAAGTTGTCAATCTCGCCTTCATTCTTGCTGGATGGGTTCGGAGCCGACCCTCGGCTCCGACTCGGCACTTGCTTTAGCTTGAGAACTCCTTTTACCAGCTCGAGGCAACCCTATATCCCATGATGCAAGGTGGAACTACCTCAGATCTCGTTTGCCGCTTAGCGAAAGAGGTCTCCTTTGCCAGCTGAGGTAATTGATTTTCTTGGTAAAATCAGAAAAGCTTAGTTAGGGTTTTATTTTCCCCTTTTATTCATAGTATAGTCTGTAGTGAGTTTACAGCCCACCCTATTCCCTTGTTTTTCAAACTTTTATAACCTTTTTATAACCTTTAGTGTAAAATTTTTAGTTAGGCCTAAAACCCCATTGGTTAATCCCTTCCTGTGTGTTGTGTGTAGGGGATTAATTTTGTGTGTTTGTTGGGGTTTGTGTGTGTTACTTCCTCCTAGGATATGTCTAGGGAAGGCAAGGTCTCAGGCTTCAAGAAGTGTGACTCGTGCTGTCAGAAAATGTCTCTGACAGACGGTCACACTTCTTGTGTTTATTGCCTGGGGCCTTTGCACCTGCAGGACTCCTGTGCTTTGTGTCACTCTTTTAGCCAGAGAGTCCTGCAGGAAAGGAGGAATAAGCTTATCCTCCGTGGCTTACTTAAGCCAGAAGGTTCTCCCTCTAAAGCAGGGTCTGGGAAACCTTCTAAGCCACCAAAGGCTCAGGCTTCAGTATCCAAGCCTCCTCCGGTGGCTCTGGCTCCATCGGAGCCGAGATCGGCTCCGGCTGGAACCGATGTATCTACCATAAAAGTAGTAGGTTCGGCACCGGCTGGTTCCGATACCTTGTCTACTGTGGCCTTGTCGGCTCCGGCTGGAGCCAACACCTTATCCAGCATCGGAGCCGAGAAACCTTCGGCTCCATCTGGAGTTCAGGGGACTTCGGCTCCGATGGCTTCGTCCCGAAAGAGATCTCGGTCCCCTTCGTTACGGAGTATCCACTCGGCTCCGGGGTCTCCTCTTTTGTCGGAGCGGAGCCATCGGAGCCGATCTTCGAGATCTTCCAGGCTGTCTGACCACGACTTAAAGAGGGTGGTAAGCAGGCTGTTGAAGTCTCCGGCACTGGCCCAAATGCTCCATAGCCCGTCTCAACAGACTTCGGCTATAGTCTCACCCCTTGAACTTCCTCCTCTGACTCCACACCAGAGTTCGGAGCCGGAGCTTCTCGGGACAGCGACTGTTTCGATGCCGGAGCCGATACATCCTTCGGCTCCATCGTCCTCGGCTCCGATCTCCTCCTTGAGGCCTTCCTTGGAGGGATCCGGTCGTCGGGTTTCCATTGTCGGCTCCGAGGGGGCTAGTGGCATCGGACCCGTGTCCGACCCCGCTCTCCCTCTCGGGGCTTCGGCTTTGGTAAGCTCGGCGCCGACATCGGCCTCGGAGCCTTCCCTCTCATTGGAGCAGGGAATTCCTGTTTCCTCGGAGCGGGGATATTCCGGCCTCCCGGGGAGGGGAGCCTTTGAGGTGATGAGGAGTGTCCTGGCCTCTGAGCCTGGTCAACAGTCCATCCCTCTAGCTCCTCCCTCATCAGTGCCTGCAGACGCCTCTTGCCAGCCTCTTGCTCTCAGGCCCAGGGATCCATCGCCCCAGGTTTCCCCACTGGGAATTTCCTCCTCTTCCGAGGTTTCTCCTGATCCTGCAGGGGAACCCCCTCGGAAGAGGACGTGTAAGAGGAAACACACAGACTCTCCTGAGTCTACTACATCTGATACTGACTTAGATGAGTCGGAGGGTTCCCCACGGTCCCCCTCTGAGGATGTCTCCTTTTCAGACATCCTTGAGCTCCTCAAACAGAGGGGGAATTGGCCCTCCATTGACCCCTCCGAGGATGAGTCGGTATACCTGGAGGCTTTTGGATCCCGACCCTCCACCTCCTGGGTGTCTCCGCCTTTCGACCCACTTATGCAGGTAGTAGCTCGGAAGGCGTGGGCGGCTCCAGATTCTGTGGAACCTGTCCCCAGGAGACCATCCAAATTCATCACGGCCCCTTCGGACAAACAGTTCCTTTCCAAGGGTGTCTCTGTGGATGCTATGGTGGTGGCGGCCACTAAGAAGGAACTGGCGGATCCTTCAGTACCTGTCCATCCTCCTAACAAGGATTCTAGGACCATGGACAGGTATGGAAAGCGGATGTTTTCTTCAGCGACCTTTGCTATGCGTTCGCTGAATTATCTTTGTCACTTCACCAGGCTTCAACGAGATATTCTCAAGGAACTGGGGGAAGTAGTCCAGGATCCTTCTGCTGCTGGGGCTCAAGAAAAAATTGCCTCGCAGCTTGCAATCCTGAATTCCATATCTAACTCCTCCATGCGGCTCATATCCTATGCGGCCGATGGAGCGAGCAGGGCCACAGGCACAGGAGTTGCTCTTAGACGCCAAGCCTGGATGCGGCTTTGTAATTTTGCGGACCCCTTTAAGGCGTCCTTCACTAATACCCCCTTTGATGGTTCGGCTTTGTTCGGACCTCAGGTGAAGGATACCTTGACCAGGTGTGAGCAGGACGGTAAAACTCTTTCTGCCGTTGGAGTCCAATTTTCCACTCCTTCTAGACCATATCCCAAGGGTCAGAAGGGGAAGATGTGGTTCCGTAAAGCCCAAGGAGCTACACCGACGACGTGGTCAGTTTACCCCCAGAGGCAGAGGGGGTAACAATAACAGACGCCGCCCTAGAGGCAAGGGGGTCCTCAGAACCAGGGCAACAGGGAGTCTCTTCCTGAGAAGCCCTTTCAGCACCCCTGAGGTGTTGCCCGACTGTCCACCCTTGGAGGCAGTCGGGGAAGGATTTCACTGTACCCAGTAGCCTGGCAATCCCTATCACAAGAGATGTGGGTACAGTCGATCATATCCGAGGGTTACAAAATCCCTTCGAAGGTTTCCAGACCTCTACAATCCCTTCCAGACATCTCACCCGGTCAAAGGGATTTGGCAGAACACGAGGTTTCAAAACTCCTAGAAAAAACAGCCGTCCAGACGGTGCCGGCAGACCAGGTAGGATCCGCGTCTACTCGAGATTCTTTTGGTCCCCAAAAGGACGGAGATTGGAGACCAATATTAGACCTGAGCAATCTAAACAGATTTGTCAAGAAGGCAAGATTCCGGATGGTCACGCTTCAGTCCATTCTGCCTTTTCTGGGCAAGGACAGCTGGATGTGCTCTATAGACCTTCAGGATGCGTACTATCACATAAAGATTCACAGATGCTCCAGAAGGTTTCTCCGCCGCTAGGGACCAGTCATTACCAATTCAGAGCACTGCCCTTTGGCCTCACTTCAGCCCCCAGAGTGTTTACCAAATGCATGGCAGTGGTCACAGCTCATCTGAGACGTCTAGGATTCCAGGTGTTTCCCTATTTGGATGACTGGCTCCTCTCCGCCACCACCAAGTGTCAGCTTCTTCAGTCCAGAGACTACACTCTACAGCTTTGCAGGAGTTTGGAAATTTCAGTAAATTTCGAAAAATCTTCTCTGCTGCCTTGCCAATCTATCACCTTTATAGGCGCAGAATTAAACACCGTCAAAATGTTAGCCAGACTAACAGATCAAAGAATTCAGGACATCCAAAAATTGCTCGATTCTATTGCAAAGCAACAAGATCAAAGCCAGATTTATACTGAAGGTTTTAGGTCTTATGGCTGCGGCCATTGTTCTTCTACCACTGGCTCGCTTCCACATGCGTCTTCTGCAGTGGATGCTATTCACGCAGTGGTCGTACCACAGTCTTCCGATGAGGCACGAAATCTTAGTCACACAGTCGTGCAGAGCTCATCTGAACTGGTGGATATCTTCCCTCTTCTTCATCAGGGCCGACCCTTTATTCCCCTCCTCCAGTTGCCACAGTCACTACGGATGCCTCTCTGATCGGGTGGGGGCATTATCAGGGCAGGATGGTCCACGGACGTGGCAACCCATAGAATACCATCTGCACATAAATGTCCTGGAGATGAGAGCAGTGCTTTTAACGTTGCAAGCCCTCAACGACTTTCTTCCCACGGGACTATTGCAGTACAAACGGACAACATGTCCGTGGTCTGGTACATCAACAAACAGGGCGGGACCAGGTCCTATCCGTTATGTCGAGAAGCTCTCAGACTTTGGCAATGGGCGATCTCTTCTCAGCGGTTTCTGATAGCAACGCACATCCCGGCAGGTCCAACCTATTGGCGGACAGGCTGAGCAGATCCATTCTGATGCCTCACGAGTGGTCTCTCAATCAATCTGTAGTGGATCAGATATTTCTGAAGTGGGGCACTCCTTGTTGCGATCTTTTTGCTACTCCTAAAAACAACAAGTGCCCCGATTTTTTCACTCTGTTTCCCCTTCCAGGCCAACCCCTGAGAGACTCTCTAACCCAGGATTGGCCCCGGGGACTTCTGTACGCTTTTCCTCCCTTTCCCTTGATTCCACAAGTCATTCAGAAAGCTACCGTTTTGAGAGCCAAGTTGATCCTCATTGCCCCATATTGGCCTTGACAAATTTGGTTTCCGTCTCTGCATCGTCACCTTCTGGTGCAGCCCTGGCATCTGGACCCAGTTCCGGATCTCTTGATCCACCAGTCGGGTCAGCAGCACCGGGCCATTCATTCTCTCAACCTCACTGCTTGGTTGCTCCACTTCCTTCCCTAGCCAGGCTACCGATGATTTCTGACTCAGTCAGAGACATTTTAGTGTCTTCTTTGAAGTCGTCCACTAGGACTGTTTATGCTAGCAAGTGGCGGCGTTTTCTATTTGGGCAAATTCTAGAAATATTGATCCCTTTACTGCTCCTGTACATTCTGTTTTAGATTTCCTGGCGGAGGTTTTTCATTCAGGATCCTCGTCATCTACAGTCAAAGTACAACTGGCTGCTATTTCCAAGTATCATGTTGGCTTGCATGACAATAACATTATGTCTCATAGATTATGCAAGGCCTTTCTGAGAGGAGTTTTTCTCCTAAAACCACCTATAAAGCATCCTCCTCCGCAATGGGATCTAAACTTAATGTTGGCATCCTTGATACTACCTCCCTTCGAACCGTCTGCTTCATGTTCTTTGAAGTTATTGACCTGGAAAACTATATTTTTACTGGCTGTCACTTCTGCAAGAAGGGTTTCCGAGATTCAAGCTCTCTGCATTCGTTCCCCTTATTTGGTTTTTCATAAGGACAGGGTATCATTAAGAACTAACCCTTCCTTTCTCCCCAAAGTCGTGTCTCAAACCAATATTAACCAATCTATAGCTCTACCAGTCTTTTTCCCAAACTATTCCGACAGAGATGAACAGAAACTGCATTTTTTGGATGTCCATCGTCAGCTCAGGTACTATTTGCATAGAACTAAACAATTCAGAAAATCGGACCAATTATTTGTCTCCTATGCAGAAAACAGGATAGGTCTTCCAGTTTCTAAAGTGACCTTATCCAGATGGTTGACTTCCACCATTTCCTATGTGTACTCTCTCTCAGAGGCAAACAGCTATCTTCTAAACCAAAAGCACGCTCAACCAGGAGTCTATCCACTTCTGCAGCGTTTCAGGATAGACTACCCATTGATACCATTTGTGCAGCAGCTACTTGGGCTACGCCTCATACCTTTGTCTCTCATTACAAGTTGGACTTGGCCTCCAGAGATAGGGCCAGTTTTGGTTCCACAGTTCTCAAGAGTCTGTTCCATTGAGCCACCCGGGATACAGGTGCTAGGGACACGGTCCCATCCAGCAAGAATGAAGGCGAGATTGACAACTTAACATTTAGAAGTTATGTACCTACCATAACGTTCCATGTTAGTTGTCTTCTCTCGCCTTCTTTCTTGCGTCCCTCCCTCCTTCCCCCTGGCCTGGACAGATCTTGAAGAGTTCCTATTAGGTTGTTTTCCTCCTGAGCCTTCATATGAGGACTTCTATTAGGAACTTGTGTTCCTAATTGTTAGGATAGTCTTTAGCAGGGTTGGTTAGCTACCAAACGAGATCTGAGGTAGTTCCGCCTTGCATCATGGGATATAGGATTGCCTCGAGCTGGTAAAAGGAGTTCTCAAGCTAAAGCAAGTGCCGAGTCGGAGCCGAGGGTCGGCTCCGAACCCATCCAGCAAGAAAGAAGGCGAGAGAAGACAACTAACATGGAACGTTATGGTAGGTACATAACTTCTAATTTCTTACTGAGGCTGACCGGGGACTTCCTACAATCAGGGGATTTTACTCTTTTTTTTGTAACAGCTTCTTCCTTCTGTTGTAGAGTTTGTTTATGGCAGGAGACCACCAGACTGGCTTCCTTGTTTTGGAGGATAGTGTCTTGGTTCTGTTGGGGATGGCACGATCCATGCACTCATGTATGTGCTTATTCAGTGCATTTGTATAGGATTCAACAGTCATGCCTCTATTTTCCATCTGTATGGGTGTCGTGAAGCTTGTCACTTCTATCTTAAGAAGCATGAAGTTGGCTTTAGAGAAGTTTTTTACAGTGGTTTCCTTAATGGGGGGTTGGGGCAGGATATTGATGTCTAGGGTGATTAGCCTGTGGTTGGATCTGACCAACGAGGAGTTGACCTCTGGCATGGAACATCAGTTGCCCATATTGGTAATGACCAGGTCCAGGATATTGCTGTGTCTGGTGGGGGTATGGACAAGCTGATCTAGGGTGTTGGAATTTATGAATTCCAGAAAGATTTGAGCAAATGAGTTAGTACATGAGTAGTTTTCCCAGCTGATGGTGGGGTAGTTGAAATCACCCATTATTAGGGTATTGGGCTGTACCTTAATATTACACAATATATCAAGAAATGTGGAGTGGGCATCCTGGGGTATGGTGGTTGATCTGTAGCAAGCTACAACCTGGATTGCAGTCTTTCCCAGTGTTAGTTGCACTTGGATAATTTCAGATGCATTATGTTGAGTGACTGCACTAACACAGATACTGCACTAACAACAAATTACAGATACTCTCATTTGCAAGCACTACACAACAACAGAATATATGATCATAAGAGGGTAAGTTGTTATTATGTTGCACAAAAGCAAAACACAGTACAGTGGAACAAAAAAAATGCTCCATCACAGTTACTAGACAGCAGCAGCAGATAGCAGATAACTTAGCTTATCCAAATACCACTCTGTGGTGTTCAGAAATCACTTTTTCAGACTGAAAAGCCTAGGGGCGGCCACGGTGGTGCAGCGGTTAGCATTGTTGCCTCACAGTAAGAGGTTCTCTGGTTCGATCCTTGGCTGGCGTGCCTTCTGTGCAGAGTCTTAATGTCCTCCCTGTGGTCGCGTGGGTTTCCTCCGGGTGCTCCGGTTTCCTCCCACATCCTAAAGTGGATTGGACACTCTAAATTGGCCCTAGGTGTGAGTGTGTGTGTACCTTCTGTGGAAGGTTGGGTGCCGGGCTGGCAACTCGACACCGTAAAACTCTACTGCCAATCATGAGCAGACAGGTGATCTGCTGTGGTGACCCCTAACCGGGAAAAGATGAAAGAAGAAGAAGACTGCAAAGCCTAGCCCAGTCATTAACCCAGGCCAAGAACACATGCTCAGTGAAGATCTCAGGAACAACTGCAAGAACCAACCAAAGTTTTCCTGCTTTCATTTCTTACCTTTCAATGTGGTGAGCCTTCAGTGAAAGCTGAGTAAGACTCACTATCATTCTGTGTGATTCCAGCTGAATTACCATTTAATTTATGTTGTGAAATCCCAATTCATTTAATTTATGTTGTGAAATCCCAATGTCCTACATGGATATGTTCAGCATCACATGATGGCATAAAGGAACACAAACATACAGATACTATACCATTGTACAATGAACAAAAAACTGTGTGTCACAGAAGACTTGCTGTAATATAATGAAACAACAGTCACTGTACTGTACCAACAATACCCAAAAGGGGAACTTGCTACCATTTGCAAGCACTGTGACACTACAGCAGCAGAATATAGCAGTGTGACAGCACACAACCTGACACGGTTTATGCACCCACAACTTATTACAGAAAAGTTGGATAGCAAATAACCACTGCCTGACTTGTGTATGTCAGATAGTAACAAAAGATTACAAGGGGAGATTCCTGATACGATTATCTACATAGCACTCTCATCTATCCAGAACAGTTATTTAGGACTTTTCATTTTCGTGAACTTTGGTGGCCAGAGCCAATATAGTTGTAGTGACTGGCAGTAGTATCTCTGGGGAAGCACTGAATGAAGCAAAGTGTGATGGTCTCATGAAGGAAAAAGAGGCAAACTCCTCTGAGCAGTGCTGGGGCCTTTGGGTGACTTTTATCAATGTAATGAAGAGAGGGTTTGAAACAAGTGGCAGAGATGAGTCACAGTATGCAACAGTCTGAACAATTGGGGACTGACTGAATTCTCTTCCAATCTAATGCAAATGGAGAAGTGGGAGAGGTACAGTACATTCAGAACTGAGGCTCAAAGATAAAGAAACAGCACATTCTGGTCATTCTGATGATATGACAGAGTTGCAGAAGGGGGCCTGGGCCACTAGTACAGTAGTGGCAGATAATCAGGTCAAGCTCAAACTGCTAGAATCCAGGTTCTATGAGATAACAGACTGAGCCTGCCACCAGAATCTCCAGTTAGTGAGGATCATGAACAGGCTGAAGCCAGAAATCCAGTGGGATTCTGCAAGCATCAACTAGCAAAATGGTTGGATTTGAGGGAAGATGAAATCAAGTTGGAGAGAGCTCATAGGATTTTTGTGCTTGGACATCCCTCATCTTGTAAAAAGACAAGGAAGATGACTGAGCATGCTGCTTGTTATCTGCAGAAGGAGAGTGTTTTGTCTGCCTTATGGAACCAGAGAAAAGTTGTTGATGATGATTTAAGGGTTTTCTGTGAGCAGGACTATAGAGCAGAGATGAAGTGGAGGCATGTTTTTTTTCTGTCTGTGCATTTGTACCAAGAATGCAAACTACACTTTTATCTGCTCTGCCCTGCTTTCTTCAAGGTCTAGTTTCCATTAGGGCTCAAGACATTTCTCAAAGTGGATGATGTAGTGCAGCTCATTAAAGACTGGACCAATACTACACATAGTGACTGGGGAGAAGCAGACTGGGCTAATACTGCACATAGTGACTGGGGAGAAGCAGACAAAGGCGAGGGAGCTTCCTCTGCTGTGGTTAGAATAGACTAGTTCGAGACCCCTTTCCATTGTTCCAAAGGAATCAGCAGTTTGAGGACACAACTTCTTATGAGAAGGCAAAATGAGTGTGCATCTTTTTTGTCTGCTTATGGCAAAGTTATGAAATATATTGGTGCATGCTTACTGTTATAAAATTATGTGAAACAAGTTATTGTTGGTTGGCTCTACTGGCAGCATTTATGAGCTGGAGGAAATCTGTTTTCCCTCTCTTATTCTTTTTTCTTTTTTTTAGCTGGCAATCACCATGATCATTGCATATGTAACACAACAATTTAAGATTCTTTGCCCACACTTTGCATTGAAGAACAGTTCAGTGGACCTGTCCATAATGCTTTTTGCAAGATATTGAGTTTGTGAGGGAGGAGGTGCACAATTTGTTTCATATGTTGTTTGCATTTTAAAAGAAATTAATTAGTTTCTGTTTTTTATGTAAAATAATGAGATATATGATTTTATGTGAAAGTGTACAGAGTTATATTTACTAGGTACACAACTGGATGAGGATTGCTAAGTGTCAATAGGTCAAAGGCTGGGTAGGCTGTTACATGGCTGTGCAACATTACTTACTGATTTTGAAGAGCCACAGGCCACTTTTGCTGGTACTTACACAGTCAAGGCTACTAAAGAAGTTCTATGCACTAAAGAAAGTGTATAACTTGTGGGAAATGTCACCATCCTTAGAGGGGAAAAATAAGGGCAGGAGCAAATCCAATGTTTTGGGTAAGGGAGAATTGAAGAAGCAATTTTGGATAAAAGATTTTGTTTTTGAGTGAGCTTACAGCTATCTTAGAATATAAATAGGTTAGTAAACCTGGTCAAATGCTCAAACGTGTTCACCCATTTTAACAAATAACTTGTTTCCAGAAGACCCAGCTGTGAGAGACTGACAGGAGAAAACTACAGCAGGGCTAATATATAGTGGAAGTCTTTACTACCTTCCTGAGCACTCAAAAAAGGAGTGCAGAAATACCTAGGAGGCTGTTGTATAATATTTTGGGTAAATTGCAGGACATAGAGGCTGGGCTTGTGGCTTATTGGGGGGGGGGCAAAAGTTAACAATAACCTTGGTTCATTTCGCTGACTCCAAAGTGGGTGTTAGAGAATATAATCAAATTTTTCGGGGTGCACTCATAGTGGCAGGTGACTGGAATATTCTAGCGGACGCAAAGCATACACAGATGGGCATGAGGCAGCACAGGATTCCCTCACAAGGGAAAAACATCTTAACATACTGTGGTAACAGGGGACTCCTAGATCTAGCTAAGGACAAGACTCATAGGTGGAACTGGTTTGCTCATTACTTGTGCAGTTATTGCAGATATTCCAGGGTCAATGTTTATTTTGTTAAATCAGTATAAAAATTAAGTTAAAGGCTTGGAGGTCCTTCCTATTATGTTGTCTGACTATGACCCTCTGAATGACACATTAAACATGGGCAAGAGGAAGGCTTTAAAGCACTAGAGATTTGATACTTATTTTATAGTTGCCCATGCATTTAAATAATGGAGTGTTAAACAGTGGGAGAGCTGTTAGAAGGTATTTAATCTGGAACAAGTAGACCTGATTGAAAAATGAGAGGTCTTCAAATGATCCTGGCAAATGGCTCTGGTGAGGCATATAAACAATATAAAGAGGCAAAGGAAGGGATTGTGGGATCATTGGTAAGAATGGCTGGGGTGATGCAGGCCACGAAGGAGAAACAGGATGAATATGTGTTTTTTATATATATATATATATATATATATATATATATATACAGTTTTTTTTTCAAATAGAAATTTTATTGATTTTACGATACATATATATCACAAATAATTGCAGTTTAACAATGAGCAGTAAGTAATACAGAAGAGAACATATAACAACTAACTATATACAATATGTACAATAGTGCTGCATAAGAATAATATAACCCCTAGAAGTAAACCTATTGCAAAATCTAAATACAAGAAGGTGGATAGTGTAACTGAGCACAAAGTAATTGCCATAGTTGAAACTAAAGAGCAAATAAAGGAAGAGACATAATACTTCTCTTGAGCCATCTTACAATAAGGGTAAGGAGAAACGGGGAAAAGAAAAAATCTGATATGCATATATAGGGTGAGCATGTAGTAGTGCTGTACTACCTTAGTTTATGCATGCTTAGTTATCAGCTAAGTGCTCAAATATGAAATTCCAAAATGTCAGCTAGTAGATATGCTTGTGTGAGTTTGTTATTAGGAGTTTTTGTGAAGTAATGTACTTAATAGCAAAACTTCTAAACCCTCTCCCAGGACATCTTGGTGTGATCAATCCAGTGTTTGGTAATGTAGAATTTGACTAATAGACAGAGTGTAACTAAGATATGCAATCTCAGTTTTGACATTTTAAGATATACTAACATGTAGTAATGCCATCTCCCACGATAAGGTTGATTTATGGTATCCCATCTTGTCAAGTCTCACTTTGAGAGAGCACCAAATACTGTGGGAGTATCTGCAAAACCATAGTATATGTAAGATGTCTGCCTGGGGGTAGGAGCAGCAGGGGCATGCAATAGATACACTCAGGTTAAATTGATTTAAGTGGACTGGAGTGAAGTATAAATTATTGGTAATCATAAATTGCGTGTAAGTAAGCTTGATGATTCCAGTAGTCCTCATATACTATATCATCCTGATATTGAATTGTATTGATATGTTTATAGGAAAGGGACAGCATACTCTTCTTGCTGACTAAGATTTGTAACAATTTGGCAACCTGATTGAAGTCAGATTCAGCAATGGTGTGCTCTTGGGATAAAAATGTAATAATTTCTCTTATTTGTCTCTGAATTATGGAGTATTTTTTAGATAAATTTAGGATAGCACGTAATTCTGTTAACAATAAGTTTCTATGCTTATGGATATCCCATAGCGTGAATTCTTTTATTAGAGGGTAGTCAACCAGATTGATCATGTTGTAGTTCAATTTGATATTCAGGTTGAGGTGACTAGATTGGAATAGGAGAAGAGCTTTTTCTAGTTTCAGGGATTTAAAAATCTTTTGGAAAGATTTGATTTTAATCTTAAGGATATGATGCAACTTCAGATTTTTAAGAGTTAATGGGCCTAAGAATGGGAGAGCTTTGGGGTTAAAATAATTAATCAGAACATGATTATGCCACATTTTAACCCAAAGGGGAGTCTACATTTCGCCATTTGGGCTAGATGGCTACTGTAATTAATCAATTTGCATGCAGGATTCTGTAATAAAGTTGAAGATCAGGCATATTCAGGCCTTCCCTATCTTTTGGATAGGTAATTCTTTGATATGACACTCTAACCGACTTAGGGTGCTATATGAACTTCGCAAAGGCTTTGTGAATTTTAGTGAAAAATGTATTGGGAATAGGGGAGAGAGATGCATGAAAGTGGTAGAGAAGCTTTGGGAGGATATTCATTTTAATGATGGACATTTTAGATAACATAGGAAGCTTCATCTGCTGCCATCTAGATAGGTCTTGTGAAAATGCCGCCCATATTTTAGTTAAGTTGGACAGAACTGTGGAGGAAGTCGAGTGATCATAATGGACCCCTAGATATATGAAGGAGTATACTATGTGGAAGAGTGAGTCTGGAAAGAGATTTTCCCTATGAGCTAAAGGATTGACTGGGGAAAATAAAGGATTTGTTTTGATTGATTTTATAATCTGAGATAAATGCAAAGGTATTGACTAATTTCTTGGTGTCTGACAGAGGATGTTCAAAATATTGATTCAGGTCATCAGCAACTGCGGTCAGGCTGATCCTGGTATGTAGTAATCTGGGAATTAAGTGGTGTGTGTTTTGCAAGGTGAGCAGGAAAAAAGGTTCTAGATATACATTGAAAAGAAAAGGGGAGACAGGGCATCCTTGCCTGGTGCCATTTGAGATTTTTATCGGTTGTAAGTATTGCTTGTTGATATATAGGTGCATATATCAGCTGTTATATAAGATTTTGACAGTACTGATGAACTCAGGGGGTATATCAAAGTAGGGTAAAACTGTAAACAGAAAGTTCCAGTTGAACCGATCAAATGCCTTACATGCATAAATAATCATTGCATATCTAGGATTCTTGTCCTTCTTGGTAAGATTAATCATGGTTTCCATAGTCAGGGTATTGTCCCAGGTGTGTCTGTTAGACATGAAACCTGCTTGCTCTTTAGAGATTAGGGAGAATTATTCATTTAAGCCTTTTGGCTAATATGGATGATAACATTTTAATGTCAATGTTCATTAAGGAAATTGGCCTGTAATTGCTAAGGTTGGCTTTGTCTAGGCTATTTTTAGGGATTAGAATGGTCTTTGATTGGTTAATATATAGGTATGAGATACCATTGATGGATATACAGTTGAATACCTTGAGTAGAATGGGAGCTAAGTTATTTTTAAAGGTTTTATAGAAGTCTGGAAAAAAAACGTCTGCACCCGGAGCTTTCCCAACTTTGAGGTTGCCGATGGCATTTAGACCTTCCTGTTGAGTCAGTGGGGCAGAGAGGATTACTTTCTGGTGTTCATTTAGCTTTGGGAATGTGATATCATTGAGATGGTTTTTCATCACTGCAATTGGGGTTTGGTGGTGGTTACTAGCATAGATATCTGAGTATACTTGATGGAAAAGCTGAATAATTTGAGTGTCTGATTTATAAAGTGTGTCTTGATGATACATAAGGACTATTCTGGGTGAATTCTGCTTGTTTTCAATTATCCTAGCTAATGCTTTGGAGGGGGGTTGTATCCATTCAGAGTATTTTGTTACAAATCTTAGTTTTTGTAAGGAGAGGTTGGATTGGTATAGTTAGAAAAGTTCCTTTTGTTTATCTAGCATTTCATTATCTAATAATAAAGTATAGTTCACTTGAAGCTTTTCGTCTAATGTTCTAATCTCAGATATTAGACAGTTCTCTTTCCTCTTTTTTTTTTTTAAGGTATATGGATTTTTGGATAAATATTCCTCGAAGAACAGATTTATACACCGCCCAATGAACATCAATTGGGATATTTCTTTCACAGGGGTTAGAGTTAAACTCCACCAGAACATTGGCTATCTCCTCGATGACCGTTGATATATGTAGCACATTGTTATTGAGAGACCAGTTAAATCCTTTATTCAATAAAGATGTGTTATGTGCAAAGTTTATCCATAAAGTAATCTTTGAATGGTCCGAGAAAAATCTGTTTTCAGTTGAATAATTTGTTTGCCAATTTGCTAGTATGTCTGACATTACAAAAAAAAATCTATGCGTGACCAAGAATTATGGAATCTCGAGAAATATGTAAAATTGTTATTGTTCCGAGTGTCCTTACCAAAGGATATAGGGTTAGCTAGACCAAAGTCAGAGATTAGCTGCATTAGAGCAAGGGAGACTTGAGTGTTATATGATTTGGATTTGCTAGAACGGTCAATGACTGCATTCCAGTCCCCCCCCCCCCCCAGATAAAGAAATGTTTAGGAATGTTAAGTAAGATGTTATAGATTTTCAAAATGAATTCCTGCTGACCTGAGCATGGTCCTTACAGGTTTAAGAACAGAATTGGTTTAGTAAGCAGTGGGGTTAGGCACGTAAAATAGCACCATCTACCCTACTTGTCTGAGCCCTTGTCTATGATAGAAGGTTTAAATTAATTTTTAATGACAATTGCTACCCCTTTGGTGTTGCAGCAATTTCCTGCTGAGATAATGTCTTTAATCCATTTCCTGTTCTGTTCCTTTCTCCATTCTTCAGCTAACATATGTAATTCCTGATTATAGCAGATATCTGCTTTAGCTTTAACCAATAGGTGCATTAGAAGATTGCTTTTAATTTTGTCCTGGAGACCTCTAACATTCCGGGAACTTATTTGCCATACCTTATCTATATTGACGGGGATTTTTTGGTTAAATAATTTAATAGATGACCAAGGAGCAGGGAACAATTATATAGCTCAAGAATAAGTCGCAAATTAAGTATATGTGCAACAGCTATTGAAAATGCAGCACTAAACTCTCTCAGATCTACCCTTGTGCCTAACCACAAAACCCTATATTTGAGAGAGAGAGGACAAGATACACAAGTAAACATGACTTTATAACAATAAGGTAGTTAGTAAACCTATAATAACAAAATTTACAAAGTATGTACAATATTGATATAATTCCAAACGTTGTCGTTAGAAGCCCTTCCAACTAGCTCTTAACTAAAGGATCTGCCAGTAATGGTAAATCACCTGCTACTTAATCATCAAATCAGCCAATGTTGTAGGGCAATTTATAAAGTAAGGTGAAGTCTGAGAACATAGAACTCACTATGGTGTAGGGAGAGAAAATGTAGATGAGACATGTTTAAGATCAACAATATGTAACTAAAAACAAAACATAAATAAAAACAGTAACATTAGATGTTATGTGATCCTATCTCGCCTACATTCTGTACTGATGGGTTCGGAGCCGATCCCTCGGTTCCGACTCGGCACGCTTATGCTATAGAGTGAGGCCTCTTATTGGCTGAGCTATCTTTATCCCAGGATGCACCACCACTAATCCCCCAGATCTCGTTTGCCGCTAACAAGCTTAGACGTGGTCTCAACTTGGCTGGGCTAAGTACTATTTATTTAGGCTTTTTCCTGTCACAAATTTCCTTACTTTGAACCCAAAAGCTGTTTTAACAGCTATTGTTGTTATATAAGTGTGATTGGTTAATTTCTGTTGAGAAATTCGTGATTTTTTTTAGTCAGGAAAGGTTTCCCGTTTTAGTTAGAGGGGCCTTCCCCTGTTGCATTGCTACTAGTGTCTCTTTCTTGGGTCAAGTACCCGTTTAAGTTAGAGGGTCTTGACTCTCTTTCTCTCTTTTTCTGTGTTTAACTGTATAGTGTTAAAAATATATATATATATATATATTTGTTGAATTTAACTTTACCTTTTGACTAAGTTTAGTATTTTTCACTTAGATAGGTTCTGTAGCCTAAAGCATATGTCTAAAGAACACAAACCCTCCGGGTTTAAGAAATGCACGAGGTGTGGTTTTAAAATGTCCATAACGGACGACCACTCCTCGTGCGTCTATTGCTTAGGTGCCAAGCACCTACAAGAATCGTGTAGTGTGTGCCACGCTTTCTCATCAAGAGTCCTCCAGGAGAGGAAGAACAAATTAATCCTCAAGGGATTAATCAAGCCTTCCTTCGAGGAGGCTTTATCTTCCTCTCCGTCTCCTTCTAAAAAGAAGAAAGCGTCGGCTCCGACCAGTCAGTCGGAACCGACCGCTAAAAAATCTAAGCAGACTTCTCCATCGGCTCCACGGACTTCGGAGCCGAGATCGGAACGGTCTGCCTCGATGCCTCCAGCCTCGACCCCTCTGGTTTCGGAGCCGAGGTCTGGGGCATCGAGGCGGTCACCCTCATCGGCTCCACTGATATTGGAGCCGATAAGGGTTACCGGCTCAGACTCTTCCCTCGGGCGAAGTCCTTATCGGCACCGAGGGAAATTTCCTTGAGATCTTCCTCGGAGCCGATAGTTGTTGAGTCCATTCGGAGCCGGTCCCCGACCCCTTCGGAGCCGATGGAGAAATCGGTTCGGGCCCGATCGGTATCCTCTAGATCATCTAAGATGTCTGATTCGGACATCGACAGGGTGCTCCTTCGACTCTTCCAGTCTCCGGTGTTCCAAAAGCTAGTTTCGGCTCCAGCCCATTCGGCTTCGGAGCCAATGGTCCACTCTCCTACTGTGGTTCTTCCTCCAACAGCTTCGGCACCGTTGGAGCCGGTGCTGGTGGAACCTGTGGAGGTATTAGGGTCGGGCCCGACCCTTGCTCCAACTCCGGCTCTTGGGTCGGAGTTCAGTACACGGACTTCTTCCTTCGGCCCTGGGGGGGGAGGCTTCGGGATTGATGCTTTCGGTCCCAAGTCTCCCACTTGGTGCGTCGGCGGCGGGAGTGCCGTCCACTGTCGTGGCCATGGAGGTGGGACCCTCCCAGGATTCTGGTGGTCCCGCCTTCAGGGCTATGAGGAGTGCATTAGCCAAATCTTCCTTGGCTACCTCCACGGTTTCCCCAGCTCCTTCCCTGCATACGGAAACTGGGTCGTTGGCAGTCCCCCTGTCCTTAGACAGCGGAGCCCCGGGGCCTCAGGTTACCCCTGCTGGGGTTTCTCCCCCTCCTGGAGGTCCTTCTGAAGCCTCTTCAGAAGAACCCCCCAGGAAATGATTGTGCAAGAGGAAGCACGTTGACTCCCCTGATGAGTCTCTAACATCTGACACTGATCTCGATGATGCAGAGGGGTCCCCTAAGTCGTCCTCGGATGATGTCTCCTTTGCAGACATCCTTGAAGCCCTAAAACAACGAGGCGGCTGGCAGTCCAAACCTCCCTCTGCTGATGAGTCGGTGTTCCTGAAGGCCTGCGGGGCTCAGCCCTCCGCCTCCTGGGTGTCTCCGCCCTTCGATGAGCTCTTGGATTTGATCTGTCTAAGGGCGTGGGAACACCCAGACTCTGTGGAACCGGTGCCTGCTCGTCCGAATAAGTTCCTCTCGGCACCCCCTGAAAAAGAATTTCTAACTAAAGGTGTGGCTGTAGATGCTTTGGTGGTGGCATCTGCTACCCAGCAAGATGTAGCAGAGGCTTCGACATCCGTCCATCCTCCTAATAAGGAGTCTAGGAGCATGGATCGATACGGAAAGCGCACCCTCAGTTCAGCGGCCTTTACACTGAGGTCCTTGAACTACCTTACGCACTTTACCAGATTTCAGAGGGATCTGATTAAGGAGCTATCCGATACCCTCTTGGGTAACCTGCCTGAGGAGCTGGCCCAGACGGTTGGCTCTCAGCTGGCTACAATGTCGTCCATTTTGAACTCGTCCATGAGGCTCATTTCTTATGCGGCCGAAGGGGCGAGTAGAGCGGCGGGTACAGGCATTGCTCTACGGAGACAAGCCTGGCTCCGCCTGTGTCATTTCGCGGAGGCCTTTAAGTCTTCCTTTGCCGACGCCCCCTTCGATGGGTCCTCCCTGTTTGGACCCAAGGTAAAGGACACACTAACCCGCTGTGAACAGGAGGGTAAGACTCTGACTGCCGTAGGGGCACGATTTTCCACTCCCTTTCGGCCTTATCCCAAGGCTAAAAGAGGAGGGAAAATGTGGTTCCGTAGATCTCAGAAGCCTTACCCCTCTCAGCAGGAGGATTCCCCTTCCAGAGGCAGAGGAGGGGGAAATTCTTCCGGAAGACGCCGTCCCAGAGGCGGCAGAGGCCCTCGCAACACTGGAGACCGCGAGTCCTTTCATGGCTCTTCAGCCTTCCATAGTCCCTGAAGGATTGCCCGGCTGTGCAGCTCCGGAGCCAGTCGGGGATCTTTTCTCGAAGCACCTAAATGCCTGGGAAGGTATCACTCAGGACCGATGGGTGCTTCGGATTATAGCCGGAGGTTACTCCATCCCATTCTCTCACCACCCCCCCCCCACTCAGCCCAGAAAAATCCCGGACCCGCCACCCAGTCAACGGGATATCGCAGCCTCAGAAGTTTCAAAGCTGCTGCAAAAAGGAGTCATCCAACCAGTCCCCGCAGACCAGATCGGATTAGGGACTTACTCAAGATTTTTTTTGGTGCCAAAAAAGACCGGGGACTTGAGGCCCATCTTGGACCTCAGCATCCTAAACCGTTCAGTCAGAAAGTCCAAGTTCCGAATGGTCACCCTACAAACCATTCTCCCATTGCTGGAGAAGGGTGTTTGGATGTGCTCCATAGATCTCAAGGACGCTTATTACCATATCATGGTACATCAAGCGTCCAGGAGACATCTGCACTTCAGCCTAGGAGGCAGTCATTTTCAGTTCCGTGCGCTGCCCTTTGGTCTCACCACAGCCCCCAGGGTGTTCACCAAATGTTTGGCGGTCGTGACTGCTCACCTGAGAAGTCTAGGATTCCAGGTGTTTCCGTATCTAGACGACTGGCTCCTAACTGCCACCTCCAAGCATCTACTATTGCGGAGCCTACAAGCCACTATATCACTGGGCAATTCCCTTGGAATCACCTTCAATTGGCAAAAGTCTGTGTTGCTGCCATCTCAACGCATAAGATTCATAGGGGTAGAGATAGACTCAAACCAAATGCGGGTCTATCTACCTACAGACAGGATACTAACCATACAGGCTCAAGTTCGAGCCTTACTTCCCAGATCCAAAGCTCCAGCCAGAATGGTCCTGCAGCTAGATCAAGGGAGGTCATAGTCTCCCTATACTCATCACTCATCAGACCAATGATTGAGTACAATGCCCCATTCGGAATGTATCTGACCCGACACTTGCAGCAGCTGGAGAGGCCACAAAAGTTCCTCACCAAAAGGATAAAGGGTCTCAAACATCTGTCCTATGCTGCCCGACTGAAAGAACTCCAGCTCTATTCAGTCCACGCTTGCTCAGAGGTGACCTTTGCCTAACATACAAGGCCATGTCAAACCCAGATTTGATGAATATGCTTCACCTCAAAAAATCTAGATCCGTCAGAGCCACAAGGTAGGGAGACTTAAACCTCGACACGGCTATTAATAGGACGCGCTGGAGGGATAGATTCATCACCCAAAGACTCCCTATGCTGTGGAATAAAATCCCGGTATATGTGAGGCAGAGCACCTCGCTGGCCTTGTTCAAGAGAAATCTTGACCAATGGATGGGAGATCGCAGATATACCCCAGGGATTACCTCAGTGTCACTGCTCAACAGAGGCACAGCAAAATAATGGGTATAGTTCCCCATACTAAAGGGGTGGCGTAAGCCACAAAACTAAGGGCTAGGCTTGTAAATGCCCTCGGGCAGATAGCCTAGTATGAACCTATGAACCTATAAGCTATTAGGATCCATGTCCGCCACGGTTCTTCTAGTTCCCCTATCAAGGTTGCACATGAGAATTCTTCAGTGGCTTCTTTCAGCTCAGTGGTCCTTCCAGGAACTCCCTCTCAGTCACCTCATATGGATCATGGAATCTTGCAAACAGGACCTTCGCTGGTGGCTAGTGCCCTCCAACTTGGATCAGGGACGACCCTTTGTTCTACCCCCTCCGGCGGCCATTTTGACCACGGATGCCTCCCAGACGGGGTGGGGGGGCATTCCCTGGGCAGGTCAGTCCAAGGCAAATGGCACTCGGAAGAGACTTTGCTTCATATCAACGTCTTAGAAATGAGGGCAGTGCTTCTGTCCCTTCAGGCCCTTCACGATTATCTCCCTCAGGGCGTAATTGCTGTTCACTCAGACAACATGTCAGTTGTCTGGTACCTGAACAAACAGGGAGGGACCAGATCCTATCCTCTTTGCAGAGAAGCCATGAGAGTTTGGGAATGGGCAGTCTCGACCAAACGCTTCCTAGTGGCTACTCACATACCGGGCAAGTCCAATGTGATAGCCGACAGATTGAGCAGAACCATCCTCTCTCCTCACGAATGGTCACTGAATATAACAGTGGCAAGTCAGATTTTCAACAAATGGGGAGTTCCGTGTTGCGATCTCTTCGCAACTCCTCTGAATGCAAAGTGCAAAGAGTTCTTCTCCCTAACCCCGGCTCCGGGGAAGAGCCCCATGGACGCATTAGTCCATCCTTGGCCCACCGGCTTGCTTTATGCCTTCCCTCCAGTTCCTCTCCTTCCCAGGGTGATTCAAAAGGCATCTCTCTTGGGGAGCAAAATGATCTTAATTGCTCCTTACTGGCCTCGTCAAGTGTGGTTCCCCTATCTTCGGAGACATGCTCTGGAAGGTCCATGGTTCCTGGATCAGATCCCAGACCTACTTGTTCACCAGTCAGGACTATTCCACCAGTCCCTACACACCTTAAAATTGACGGCTTGGCTCCTCCTCTTCCGACGATAGTCAGGAGTCATACATTGGATCCAGATGTTGTACACATATTATCTTCGGCCCATAAGTCTGCTACAAAGAAACTGTATTCTAGCAAATGGAAAAGATTTGCTATTTGGGCTCAACTCCGGGGCCTGGACCCCATTTCTATTCCCGTAGCAGAGGTACTAAAATTTTTGACTTCTCTTTTCAATCAAGGCTCTTCAGTTTCTACCATCAAGGTGCAATTGGCAGCAATCTCTAATTTTCATGAATCCATAGACCCACCTTTAATGAGCAACAGATTGTGTAAAACCTCCTTGAAAGGTGCTGCTCTATTAAGACCTCCGATTTCTCATCCTGCACCTCCATGGGATCTCGATATAGTGTTACGCGCCTTGACTTCTTACCCCTTTGAACCGGCAGCTACATGTGATATAAAGTTCCTATCATGGAAGACAGCCTTTCTGGTGGCGATTGCTTCTGCCAGAAGAGTTTCAGAGCTTCAAGCTTTGTCTGTAAAACCCCCGTACTTGGTTTTTCACAAAGACAGAGTATCCCTCAGGCCAAATACTTCCTTTGTCCCTAAAATTTGTTCTAGTTTCTGCTTACAACAATCGTTAGAGCTTCCAGTTTTTTTCCCAAAATACTCTAACAAAGCGGAGTTCATATTCCACACACTAGATGTCCACAGACAGTTACGTTTTTATTTAGACAGGACCAAACAAACAAGGAAAACAGATCAGTTGTTTGTATCCTTTGCAGATAACAAATTGGGCAAAGCTGTCACAAAGGTCACTATTGCCAAATGGATCAGGGACTGTATTACTCAAGCTTATTTTTATTCTAACAAAGAGCTTACCACCTCTGTCAAGGCTCATTCTACAAGGGCTATGGCTACTTCGATAGCATTTCATTCTAAGCTTGCTATTAGTGACATTTGTGCTGCAGCTACATGGTCTTCCCCGCACACCTTCATTTCCCACTACAAATTAGATGTGGCATCTAGAGGACGAGCTTCATTTGGTTCCACAGTGCTCAGGAGTGTTTTCCAATGAGCCACCCGGGATTTAGGTGCTAGGGACGCTGTCCCATCAGTACAGAATGTAGGCAAGATAGGATCACATAACATCTTTTAGTTATGTACTCACTAACTTCAGATGTTTGGGATCCATCTCGCCTACATTCCTAATAACCCACCCTCCTTCCCCCTTCCTTGGAGATCAGAGGATATCAGAAGGTCCGAATCCTGTTGTTTCATCTTGAAACATCTAACAATGTTATATAATCAAGTTGTGCATGTGTGCATGAATGCGGACAAACAAGATCTGGGGGATTAGTGGTGGTGCATCCTGGGATAGAGAATAGCTCAGCCAATAAGAGGCTTCGCTCTATAGCATAGCGTGCCGAGTCGGAGCCGAGGATCGGCTCCGAGCCCATCAATACAGAATGTAGACGAGATGGATCCCAAACATCTAAAGTTATGGTAAGTACATAACTAAAAGTTTTTGATGTTTGGGTGTCCATGCCTAATATTTCTTTAGGCATTTTCGCACTTCGGAATTGCTTGCTTATTCCCCTTGTGGTCACTGTCTGCTACTGAGGTGCTGAAGCCTTCAGGCCTCTATTGCACACATGGAGGCTCATTCTGATAATAGTTAGATGAGAAAACTAAGTTTATCTTTCAGATTTGCAATCCTTGGAGGAAAATATGAAGCCAGGTCCAGTGCAGGTTCTCCCCTTCTGTGGAAACTTTGTTTGTTGTGATTTGCTGGCAAATGCAGGTTTTCCCAAAAGTTTGGGTAAGAGCTATGTGGAGAGGGTGCTACTCAAACAACCACCATCTTGGAATCATATATATATATATATATATATATATATATATATATATATATATATATATACAGTTTTACATATTTATCTATGTGTATATATGTATATGTATATGATATATACATATCTATATATATATATATATATATATATATATATATATATATATATATACAGTTTTACATATTTATCTATATGTATATACGTATATGTATATGATACATTCATATCTATATATATATATATATATATATAGAGAGAGAGAGAGAGAGAGGGATAAAGACAGAGATCAGAAATTCAAGGAGACACTGACTACAGGACTGACATTTATGGATAATGGAATTAGATGTAGGAGGCAAAGCTATGAAGCAATTGGCCATTCGACTGTAGCAGGACAAGCTGCAGCATATTACATTTGATGTCTAATTGATGGTAAAATCAAGCAAGCCCCAGACAATATTTTGGAGATGTTTAGACGGGGTCCTTATTAAAATGTCAGCACTCAAAATGCTTAATGACAGATCAGAAAAAAGATTGAAAACCCAGGAAAAGAGCAAATGTCAAACATCGCTCTTCTCATTTAAACTTCTTTTTTGAAGGGGGGCAAGCCCACCTACACCCTCAATGTGGTGATGCAAGACCCCACATCCCCCAGACTTACATATACCAACTCTGAGATTGCCATACTTCAAAGAAAATGAAATATTCCAGGAAATGGCAATTTCAGACTTTATATATGTAAGTCTGTTTTTTTCTGGCATTAATCTCTGTATTTTAGGAGTCAGTCTTGTGGGTCCTAAAATTTCATATGGTTGTCGTTTAGACAGCATTATCAGCAGTTACATTTTGAGGTTGTGAATGAGTTAGGAATGGGTGGAGGAGTTGATGTGTTCTTGAAGGGGCTAAATATGCCATGAACAGATTCTACATAGGGAGAGGAATTGATTGTAAGGGTAGATAAGAAGGAATTTGTGGAAGCCTTGTATTGGGCACCAATGGGAAATCTCTAAGCTCAGATGGCATCCCAGCAAATATGTATCTGCTGGGGTAGAATATAATCCAGGATGTTCTGTCCAGAATAGTGAATGAGGTCATTAGATCAAAAGCAAGTTTCCAGGTTATAAAAAAAGAGGCTGTGGTGGCAGTTAAAGTGCCCATCAGACAATTTTACCCCAGAATTAAAATTATAACTTAAAAAAAAGAAAAGTTTTTATTAGTATTCTGGCCAGTAGATGGGTGCAGTGTGTCCCCTCCCTAGTGCACCTTGATCTCTGCAGGTTCGAACTTTTGACTGTGTTATCCAGAGCCTTTTTGATGAAGAAAGCTTGGCTCATGGAGAAACCACAGCTAAGAGTTAAAGTGGATGCCGAAAAAATATTCAGTAACGTAAGTTGTGTTTCCTGTCAAGAATGTTGGAAGAACTTGGTATCTCAGAAGGCTTCCAGCAGTGGATTATGGTTCTGTAGGATGGAGTAGTTGTTAGAATACAAGTGAAAGTAGAAAGCTCTGAGGAGTAATCCTTACAGGTGAGGAACAGACAAAGGCTCTGAGGGCTTCACAGCTTAGGGGACGGAAAAAGTGGGAGATAAATATAAAATCATTAAGCATATGACCTTTTGGTATATATATGACAGAGCTGGAGAGGAATCTGGAGAAGTTGATTCATCTTTTAGAATAGTATAGGCAAATTTTGGGTTATAATGTGAATGTTGTCTAAACTAGGGTCCTGGCAAATAATCATCAACCATCGGAGAGAATGAAAGGGTTATACCCATTTCTGGCCCAAATAGGCCACTCTATTACCTGTGTGTCTCTGTTGTCCCAGAGTTAAAGGACACAATAAGTCTAACATATGAACCCCTCCTTCATGAGGGTATTTTTGCTTCATAAGTCATCTTTTTCGAATTTAAATAAGTCTCGGACAGTGAAAACCACTCAGATGGAGTTGTTCACAGAGATATTATATTCTTTTTTGCTGCCTAACAACTCTGATTTGGTAACCTTGAAAGATTTAATGGCCCATTTTCTGTGTAAGAATAGAAGAATGAGGGTAACTTCAAAGAAATTAACTAGACCTGAGGCCTGTGGTGGCCCGAGGTTTCCAGATTTGTAAACATTAGGTTGCTTCTCAACTAAACTTTTTTCAGATGATAAGCTAGGATGGAAGGAGTGGGTGGGATTAATATGCCAGGCCTACTTTTTAGACAGAAAGGTAAACCAAGGAAGGAATTATTCCAGGATAGGACTTGGGATGAAGGCAATAAAGTGATTAAAGGTGTGGCTGATGGATTAGAAAAGGTTTTGAGGATGTAATGTGTAAAAACTTGGCACAGTGGTGTACACGTGTGATTTTGGGAAAAAAAGCTGGAAGCTTAGACAGCGTTATTTAGATATGGCAGATCACATCAAATTATACAGTTGAGAGCAGATGATGACTGATGGGAAGGGTTTCTTGGGGAGGTAGCCAAGGTAAGATGGGGATTTAAAGGGCAGGACATACTAGTGTATATGGACTTTAATATCTAAGTGTATTAAATTCCTGAGGGCCTTTCTGGGAAGCAACAGATTATTAAACAGAGGCTGCTCTTTATGCTAAGGAGAGAATGTTCTCCTTTTTATGAAAAGGAGTATAAGCACAGCATATGAACCTTTAGGGGAAGAGGGCAAAGAAATTGACATTAGAATGGGAAGGGACTGGGAACATTATTTATTAGTTTATTTTTGCAAGAGAAGATTACTGCAAAAGTTTGGAAGAGAATTATGCACAATAATAGGGAGGCCTCCAATTTGAGGAAATTTTGGATATTTGGTTGGAAGTGCCTCTGCAAGTATTTTTATTTTATACTTTCTGGAGACTGAGTGTGTTGTTTCTAGGAAATTCTAATAGTTGCTAGAGGTGCATGAGGGATAAAGTGAATAACTGGAGACATTCTGGATTTTCCAATGTTATACCCATTTAAACAGCAATGTAGTGAGATGGTACGGGTCCAATTTAGATGATCAAAGTCTTAAAACTTTAAATTTCATATGGCCAATACCATATGACCAAAGTTTTAAGACTTTGGACATTCTAAATGAAGATCTCCATACAGTGCAAAACAGGTAACTTTCCCTTTTTCTCGCTGTAGTGTGATGTTGGTATATTTAAAATGCAGGGGGTGGGGGGATGCAGGGGGGCTTGCCCCCTGCGTAAACATTCAGGAAAGTTTTTTTTTTTTTTTTTTAGGTGTTCAAAGTCTTAAAACTTCGAGCATATGGTGTCAGCCATACGAAATTCAAAGTTTTAAGACTTTGATCATCTAAATTGGACCCAATGCTACAGACGCCTAGGAAATTGCAGGTCTCTATCAGCATATTTTTACTATGTTCCCCACAGAGAAAAATAGTCAAATGGGGGAAGGAACATGCCAGTTTAAGTTTGGAGAAGCCTACCCAGGTGCATTAATAATAACCTTAGAATGTTTATCACTTAATGCTGTAAATAAGTGAATTTCATTAGGTTGTTACTAGTTGGACCTGTACAGGAGTGTTTCATACACTTGAGAAGGATGATATGGGTTTGGAGGGTAATATGAAAGGATGAAGTATTTTACAGCTTTTTAAAGATGTCTTATCGTCTTAACACAGTTTTGACTAGGACACAGCAGCTCTGAAAGCCATGCATAACAAAACTTGTATGCACTGCCATCTTTTTCCTGATTTTGGAGTGTAATAGATTCAGAAGTTCAAAGGTATATACTAAGTTAATGACCATCATGGCCTTTATAAGAATTGCTGTGCAACCAAGCCCAGTTGTGTCCCTGTGTTTCATGGGTGTTTATTATGAGGAAGTATGTTAGGAAGTTTATAGAGGTTATGTGGGGAAGGGGTATATTAGTATTGGAATTACTGTCTGCCTCTGTCTATCAGAGACATGGGGGCTAGACTCAGGGTGAATTTCTGATTTTCCATGCATTGGTCAAGGTTACCCTTATATAAGGTTAATGATGGACTTAGCTTTACATGGATGGTGAGCCTGTTCCAGAGCATAGGGATCCTCTGAGAAGCATATCTGTCTTGCCAAAATCTCTTTACGTCACAGGCAAAATTTAAAATCTTGGATCTAGTGGTTCTAATGCTGTTCATTTTGTGGATGTGCAAAAGGTACATCAGGACTGGATCTGAGCATGCTTTGTATGCCAGGCATAGACTGCATTTCGATAACCTGTAGGAGACAGTACAGAGATAGGGCTTTAAGATGATCTGTGTAGGACAATGTGTTTAGACCCTGGATTCTCCTGGTAAGAAACATTTGTGGGTGTTCTATGTGTTACACATGTGTGGTCAGGCACATTCTGAAGAGGGCATATCTCAATGATGGGTCTAATAAGGGCCAGATAAAGTAGTACTATGACTTCCTTGGACCTGGATGTCATGCCCTTACTTATAAGTTGAACTACATAGAATGACTTTCTTATTACCTTGGCCACGTGTTGGTCAAAGGCCAGATTACTGTCTACATAAGTTCCCAGATCCCTGACTATCGGGTCAGCTCTTAGTTGTGTCTTATCATAGGTTCATAGGTAGGTACTAGGCTATTGGCCCTAGGGCCTATATAAGCCTAGCCAAAAATGTACCCTGGCTTTCGCCACCCAAGAAAATTATTTTCCTGTGCCCCTGTCGAGTAGAGCCACAGAAGTGATCCCCGAGGTGAACTTCCTATTACCCATCCAATCATCAAGATTTTTCTTGAAGAGTGCTAATGAGGAGCTTTGTTTGATATAGATAGGTAGTTTGTTCCAGAGTATGGGAAGTCTCTGGGACAGGAATCTATCCCTCCAGCATGTTCTGTTTATTGTGGTGACAAGGTTTAGGTCCCTACAGTGTGTAGCTCAGAGGGATTGGGATTTCTTTAAGTGGAGCATGTCCAACAGCTCTGGGTTTGACATAGCTTTGTATGTTAGGCAGAGATCGCCTCTGAGTAGGCAATATGCGACGGAGTAAAGCTGGAGTTTTTTGAGATGGTCTTCGTAGGGCATCTGTTTGAGGCCAGTAATCCTCTTTGTGAGGTATTTCTGCACCCTTTCCAGTTGCTGTAGATGTCTTGTGAGGTACATACCAAAAGGAGCATCATACTCTATAATGGGTCTAATGAGTGACGAGTAGAGGGGAACAATGACCTCTTTTTTCCAGGTTGAGAAACCTTTTGTGATGAGGTGTGACATGTAGAAGGATTTCCTGACTACTGTGGCGATGTGATTATCAAAGGAGAGACTACTGTCCACCTGTGTCCCAAGGTCTCATCACACTTTTGGTGTTAAGTAGACTACCACCTATGTGGTAGCTCATGGGTACAGAGTTTTTACCAAAGGAGATAACAATGCATTTTTTGGTATTGAGCTTGAGGCCATGGCTTTGACACCAGGTATCTGTCTCAGTGAGGCCCTTTTGTAGGATGTCCACATCATTAGGAGTTTCAATTATAGCTGCTAATTTGCAGTCATCTGTGAACTTCATTAGCCAATGACCTTCTGTGATAGCCTGTACTTCAGAAAAGTAGATACCAAACAGGAGAGGACCCAGGACTGAACCTTGTGGTACTCCACTTGTCACTGGTCGGAAGTCGGATTTGGAGTCTGCTACTTTCACAGTGTGGGTTCTGTCAGTGAGCCAGTTGGCAACCAATCTTGTGACATAGGGATTTATACTTAGTTTAGTGAGTTTATCTATAATTCCAGAGTGGGGGATGGTGTCAAAATCCTTGGTGAGATCTACATAGGCTGTGTGAACCACCTTACCCTCGTCTATTGCTTTGGTGACTGCTTCAAAGAGGTCAATCAGGTTTAGGAGACATGATCTGCCTTTTACAAACCCAAACTGGGTGGGGTCCAATGTTTGGAGATTACCAGTGTCTTTGTAAGTTCCATGATGATATGTTCCATGGCCTTGCAGACCAGGCTCGTTAGGCTAGTGGGGTGGTAGTTCCCAGGGTCCATGGTGGCTCCCCCTTTGTGGAGTGGGATAACTGTCGCTGTGCGCTATTCAGTGGGTGCAAAGCCTGAGGTGAGGCTATGATTGAACATGGTGCTTAGGTGGGGTGTCGGTTCATTCTGTAGTTCATGTAGAACACAGCCTGGGATGTTGTCAGGTCCCATGGATGCTGTGTTCTTGGATTCGGAGAGTGTGTTTTTTACCCGTGCAGCCGTGATTACAGGAATTTTGCATTCTTCTGGTATAGAGATGGGCCCTTTAGGGGGTGAGGGGGGATAAAGTTGGTACTGAACCTATCTGCCAGGATGTTGGTAATATCAGTTGGTTCTGTATATTTAGTGCCATTGTGCTGTAACTCAGAGCAGATCTGAGTGTTGCCATTGAGATTCTTGACATAGTTATAGAATGCTTTGTGGTTATCTTTAGAATCCGTGATGATTTTCTTTTCATAACTAGCTTTGGAGGATTTTATGAGGGATCTCAGCTTCTTATTGAGGCTGACCAGGGAGTTCTTCCAGTCATGGGATTTTACTCTTTTTTGCAACAGTTTCTTTCTTCTGTTGTAGAATTTGTTTATGGCAGGGGACCACCAGATTGGCTTCCTTTTTTTGGGGATAGCATCTTGGTTCTGTTAGGGATAGCACAATCCATGCACTCATGTAAGTGCTTATAAAGTGCATTTGTGTAGGATTCAGCAGTCGTAACTCTATTGTCCGTCTGCATGGGTGTCATGAAGTTTGCCACTTCTGTCTTAAGAAGCGTGAAGTTGGCTTTGGAGAAATTTTTTACAGTGGTTTCCCCAATGGGGGTGGGAGTGGGATGTGGATGTCTAGGCTGATTAGCTTGTGGTTGGATCTGACCAATGAGAAATTTACCTCTGGTGTGGAACACCAGTCGCCCATGTTGGTAATGACCAGGTCTAGGATATTGCTGCCCCTGGTTGGGGTGTGGGTAAGTTTGTCCAAGGCATTGGAATTTATGAATTCCAGAAAACTTTGAGCAAAAGAGTTGGTTCATGGGTAGGTACTAGGCTATTGGCCCTAGGGCCTATATAAGCCTAGCCAAAAATGTACCCTGGCTTTCGCCACTCAAGAAAATTATTTTCCTGTGCCCCTTTCGAGCAGAGCCACAGAAGTGATCCCTGGGGTGAATTTCTTATTTCCCATCCAAATATGAGTTGTTTTCCCAGTTAATGGTGGGGTAGTTGAAATCGCCCATTATTAGGGTACTGGGTTGTACCCTAATATTTTCCAGTGTATCAAGAAATGAGGAGTGGGAATCCTGGGTCATGGCGGGGGATCTGTAGCAAGTTACAGTTTGGATTGCAGTCTTGCCCAGAGTTAGTTGCACTTGGATAATCTCGGATGCATTATGCTGAGCAACTAGCCTGGAGGTGTGGATATCCTTAATGAATATGGACATGCCTCCACCTTTAGTGCTTCGGTCCAGGTTAGGTGGCCGAAAGGTGTGGTATGAATTATAGCCTGGTATCCTTATCAATGGAATAATTAGCCTAGCTGGCAGTTTTCCCAAAAAAGCACTATAACGCATTTCTTGACATTAAGTTTTAATCCATGACTTTGGCACCAGTCATTTATCTAGTTAGATACTATGATCTAGATGTTTGCGTCTTGGGGAATCTATGATAGCGCCCAGTTTGCAGTCAACTGCAAACCTGGTCAGCCAAAGGCTCTTGATATTAGCCTTTACCTCCAAGAAGTAGATGCCAAATAGGAGTGGTCCCAGCATGAAGCCCTGAAGTACCCCACTGCTTAACAGTCTCTTAGTAGAGGTGGTCTCACCAATCCTGACCTCCTGGTTCCTTTCTGTAAGCCAGCTGGCCATCCAACAAGTTACATAGGGTTTTATGCCTAGTTTAGCTAGTTTGTTCACTATACCCAAGTAGGGTATTATACTGGATGCCTTAGCCGGGTCCAGGTACATGGATATATAAAATACATAAAATACACCATTTTAACCTCATCCATTGCTTTGATCAGTGTGCTTCTTCTACTGCATGATGTTATTAAGGAAGACATGATTCTGCCACCCACTGTCAAAATGCAGAGCAGAAACAGTTTTTACTTTCTACAGTGGTCTATAAATGTTAGGCTGAGTTACATGCAGAGGAAGTATCTGTCAGCTAGTGTATGGGTCGTTATGCTACCAGACCTTCACTGTGCTATGCTCGGCTACAGTGACATTGTTTCTCTCTAAACCGCAGTGATATCTGATTATCTAGACAAATATCTGCACAGTGTAAAGTGAGAAGGTGGCACAGTGGAGAACTGCTTAATGCTGCTGCCGTACAGGGTTTGGGGTTCAGTTCTCAGTTTAGTTACTGTATGTTTGGAGTTGCACATCCTTCTCTTGTATGCCCTTGTTTCCTCTGGCTGCTCTCTTTTCACCTAAAAACATGGTGTGTATTCTGCCCAACTGCCTGGAGTTTTCTCCTGACTTATGCAAGTTCCACCCTGTAACAGGCTGCTGCCCAGCTTGGGTTTATATTATTCTGCACCTTACTGATGAAGAACACAAAATCTTGCAGCAAAGATAACAACTTAAGAAGGAAAATAAATAAATAATGTAGATGTTCAATTGTTACTGATTTTATAGTTATGTATAATATTGCTGTACACTGGGTTTATAGTCATACCTCTCAACTGTCCAGATATTTGCAGAATGTTCAGATATTTTACTCAATTTTTTGTCTGTTCCTCTTAAAATTAGTGTTTTTCTGACAAAGCATTAAGGACTGAAGTCATTAAATAATGACAGATATTTCAGTTTCAGAATTATCCTTCAAAATGCTTGCTAATGCAAAATCTGTTATTGTAGCAACTTTCTAAACTTATAAAAGCAATATTTAAAAGCTGTCCTTATTTTTGGGCCTGTGTTCCTCCATTATTATTTGCTTTATCCAGATTTCTTGCTCTAAGAGGCTGAGAGGTATGGTTTATATGCATAATTCAGAGACAGGTTTCAAATTACTCTCTAGTCTGCAAAACCTAGATCCCTCTAGCAGAATAGAATATGTTTAACTCAGATTTTATTTACCTCTGTCTTTGATGTGTTTGTTTAGGGGCAGTGATTACGTAATGGACAGGAAAGTGCTTATTACAGAGTTAAACCACATTTTATCCAGTCATTATCAGTGTTGTGAAATACTTAAAAACAACATTAATTTGCAGTTCACTTTATGCGTATTTCAAAGCTACAAGAGCACAAAGCAGTATGGCTTCACTCAGCACTATTACCTGTATTCCAGCTTTCTGCTGAAGGAACAATATCCGAGTCATTAAACATTGTATGTTTTCTTTTCCATTTACATGTTCTTCATCTTTGAAGCATTTCAACTCCATCTGGACAACTCTGCACATAGATGTGTGGCACACAAAGGCAGTCTTTGTGTTAACCCAGACTGCTTTACTTTTACTTAGTGTAATACATCAGTCACCATGATGTAAACTATTCTGACAACACTCACTGTGCCCCTAAAAATCCTACTTAGGTGCTACGAATCACAGAAGGGTTACAGAAACAGTGAGCTTTTTTGAAAAACTAGAGGCATCCTCAAGGAAAAAAAAAACATTTTAATCATTGTTACACAATGACTTTTAAAATATGGCAGACTAGCACAGAGAGAAAAAGTAGCTTAACTTTACAAAAATGTATAAAACTATACAAGACCAAATTGTGTTATTTTTGTTTCTAAATTTTACAATTTTCTTTTTACTCTGTTGAAAATCGTGTTAGTTCCATTTCATTTAGGACATTACTGCTGGTTTAGCTTAAGAAAAATAATTAATTCCACTAAAGAGGAGATATTTGGTTCCCCGGACTACTAGAACTTGGTTTGGTAATGTCAAGTTTAAGTAAAATGGAAAACGGCATCCCAATGACAGATGAGCAATATATTTTTCTACATAGTATTTAATTAGAAAAAAAAATGTATTTAAGCAAAGTTCTGTATATGAAACTTTATCTTGACAAAGGTAGATGATTATCTGTTTTTATGTTACACTTAAAGCGTTCAATACATTTGAGTTACCCGCTGTTTTCATCTAGGGTCAGCTAACATGAAAATATGACATATTCTCTAAATATCTCAGCAACCTGTGATCTGATGTTGTTAATCTTTATTCAGTCATGATTGATGGGTTTTGGTTCCATCCTTGGAACCGACTCGGCCGATATAACAAGCTCGTGCCAGCCAAAAACTCTCAAACTAAGTTTACCCATACTGCCCCTTTCCTCATCTAATCAGATCTCATTTGCCGAGTCAAGATCCATCAGGCCTCCCCTCAAGTTAAGTCGTAGCATTTTTCAATTCTACCTAGAGTTTTGTTTTCTTATTTCTCCTTTAAATATTTTTATTTATTTATTTTATTTATTTCCAGTTTGTTGACCGGGGAGGTCCACTGGGCTCAAAGATCCCATTTTTAGTGGAGGCCCGGGGAGAAAAACTCCAAAAATACATAGTACAAGCTCCATAATATGAAGTACAATGCATAGTGTAAACAGAAACAAACTAAGCAAATTTTACATACAAAATAGCAAAAACTAAACAAAAGTTAAACAGCAGCTTTGAGAAGGATGTAAAACATATTTACATGTTTAGTGGTTGAGAAGAGTAGTTGTGTCTTTCGGCTTTTCCCAGTTAGGGGTCGCCACAGCGGAACTACGGTCCACTAATGATTGGCAGTAGATTTTTATGTGCAGAGTTGCCGGCCCTGACACACAACCTTCAATAAAGGTACGCCCATTCACGCATGTCTCCACACAGAAGATGCTCTAGCTGAGAATCGAACAGGACAATGTCTTACTGTGAGGCGACAATGCTACCGCAGCACCACCACCGCAGTCGAAGAGTAGTACAAGGTTAAATTAATACAGAGGTTTAAATCATCTGAGAATAATATAGAAGTAACATTAGCATGCATGAGTTATTTATGCATGAATATTACCATGAGTTAAATTAATACAAAGGTTTAAATCCTCTGAGAGTGGTAAAGAGGTAGCATTAGCATGAAGGCAGTACATAAGGTTAATCAATAGTGTGTAAGGAAGAACAAACTTTGTGTGTTATAAAGTATTTATGCAGTAAGCAGGTTAGGTAGGTGGAGTGCAATTGCATTTCCATTTTTGGAAGAGGTAAGAATGCAGCTGGGTGTTCAGAGATCTCAGAAATTCTTAGAGATGGAGGGAGAGAATTCCATTTTTGGCAACGGAAAAGGACAGGAGAAGCTGACCAGCAGGACGGTTTGGTTTATAAACAGAGATTAGATTTTGGTGGGTAGATCTTAGAGTTCTGTTTTGGTTTGTATAATGTTAAGATGTTTGTTAGTGCTGGGCATATAGTTGGTTTGAAAATAAGCTTGTGAGTGGTGATGAGTTGGAGGTAGTCAAGGTAGTTTGGGAGTTCTAGCCATTGCAGCTGGTGGAGAGGTTTACAGTGGTGAGTGGAGTATTTGGAAGTGGTGGCGAACTTTGAGATTTTATTGTAACAAGATTCTAGTTTAGAAGAGATGGAGGATGATAGGTTGTTTAGTAGGGGAGCACCATACATTAGTGAAGGTAGTAAGAAGGTAGTGGTGAGGGTCTGTCTTGTTGAGGGGGAGAGGAAGTGGGAGTTTCTGTACAGCATGCCAAGTTTCTGATGGGGTTTTTTTATATTTAGCTGAATATGGGTATCAAATTTTAGGTGTTCGTCAATAGTAAATCCAAGAAGTTTAGCAAAAGGAACAACTTCTATAATTGAGTTGGCAAGGCTTGTAATCTTGAAAGAGGTTTTGTCTAGGCGGATAGATTATGAAAGAGAGAATAGAAGGATCTTTGATTTGTTGGCATTCAAAGAGAGGTGATTTTGGAGCATCCAGTTTTCAGTAGTTGAGTAGGCAGATTGAGTTTTTGTTTGGAGCTCAGGGAGGTTTGATGCAGAGCAAACTAAAGTTGAGTCATGTGCATATTGTACTGTCTTAGTGTTAGAATGGCTGCATGGAAGTCATTAATGAAGATATTGAAGAGCATAGGGCTGAGAATGGCTCCCTGGGGTACCCCGGTTGGGGTGGGAAGGAAGGCTGAGGTGCCAGTCTTTCATTTTACTGACTGAGATCTGTCAGAGAGGTAGCTGCTGAACCAGTTAATGGTGTTTTGTGAGAGTTTAAGATTGGAAAGGTGGTGAAGAAGGTGGGTATGTGAGACTGTGTCGAAAGCCTTGGAGAGGTCAAGGAGGACTGTGGATACAAGTTCTCGGAGTCACGGGCATGGTTTATGATGTCTAAAAAAGAGAGAAGAGCTGTTATTGTGCTATGGCCAGGATGGAACCCATGATGTGAAATTGTTCAATCTCGCTGTTTGTTCTTACGCATGGGTTCGGAGCCGATCCTCGGCTCCGAGACGGCCACTTCTACAGCTCTGCATCTTGAGAAAGCTCGAGGCACAGTCCTATCCCACAATCCCCTAGTGCAAACCCTCAGATCTAGTTTGCCGCGGCAGCAGATGCATCGCAGAAGCTCGGGCCAGTAAATGTTTTCTATTTTTCGAAGTTTTTCCATAACTTACCTTATTAGTAGATAGTTAGGTATATATATATATATATATATATATATATATATATATATATATATATTAGTCTTTTACTAGTGTAGTTAGAGGGAGTTATATATTCTTATTATTATTATTATTATTTTATAACTTTTTCTAAGGCAATTTTCAGGCATATTATCCTGTCTTTTTAACAGGTGTTTTTTCTTTAAGAAAGGCTTAAGTCCTTACTCTTTTGTGTGTAGTGATACCTTAATTTTTTTCTTGTTTTCAGGTTCTTATAGGTATACGTCTGATTTTTTGAACATGTCTGAGAAGCAAAAATCAGGCTTTAAGAAATGTCTATGCGGACAGAAAATGTCCATCACGGATAACCACTCTTCCTGCGTTTACTGTCTTGGCCCTCTCCACTTACAGGAGGACTGTTCTATTTGTCATTCCTTCAGTGGGAGGGTCATGATGGAGAGACGCAGGAAGTTGGTAGACGGGTTTATTAAAGCCTAAATTTCAGGAGGCCCTTGACAAGGCTGAACTGGTATCCAAGTCTTCAAAGGGGTCCAAGTCTTTGAGAGTGTCGGAGGCAAAGTCATCGGCTCTGAGCACCTCTATTAAGATTCGGACACTGGCTCCACAGACTTCGGAGTTGGCTTTTGAATGTATATCGTTGATCGAGACTCTGGTCTTGGAGCTGGTCTCGGAGGTTCCGCCGCCATCGATCCTTCACTCGGTGACGACTTCGGCCCCTTCGACCCGCTCTTTGAGACCCTTATCTGATTTGGATGTGGATCGAGTGATACAGAAGTTAATGGAGAACTCGGCCCTTTCTAAATTGATCCAAGTTTCGTCCAAGCTGGTTTCGAAACTCAAAGCCCTCCCTGGGTCATCTACTGCTCCTCCTCCGAGACCTGTCGAGTCTTTGGAGTCGAGAGTCGAAGTTCTGATGATGGTAGAACCATCGATACCGAAGCCTACAGCCATGCTTTCGGTACCGTTGACCTCAACGCCCTCGGAACGGATCGAGGGGTCCCGGAGCCGACTATCGTTCCTTGGTTCCGGGGCTGACAGTCGAACCGAGATGTCGGTACCGACTCTCCCCCTAGGAGCCTCGGCTCAGATTAGTTTGGCACCGTCCTCTGGGTTGGAGCCCGGACCCACGGTCTCAGGGATTGTTCTTGGTTTCTCGAAACCAGGAAGGTCTTCAGATCCGGGTACCGATGCCTTCGACACCATGAGGAAGGTCTTGTCGAAACAGACACATATCTCATCGGATTCTTCTTCTCCTCTCCCTAAGGGTCCACGTTCGACTTCTGTATCCTCGGCTCCTACGAAGCGTTGAGACCCAATGCCTCAGTTGCCCCCAGAGGGTGCTCCCGGTTCCTTGGACGCTTCTCCAGAAGCCCCATCTGAAGAAGTACCAAGGAAAATACTGTGCAAGAGGAGGCACATAGATTCCCCACAGGAATCTCTTACATCAGATACAGATTTAGATGAAGCAGAAGGGTCCCCACGGTCCCCCTCGGAGGATGTCTCCTTTGCGGACATCCTGGAGATCCTAAAACAGAGGGGAGATTGGCAGCCACTTAACCCTTCTGTGGATGAATCAGTATTGCTGAAGGCATTCGGGGCTCTGCCTTCTACCTCCTGGATGACCCCTCCCTTTGACGAACTTATGGACCTGATAGCTCGTAGGGCTTGGGAGACACCTGACATGGTGGAACCAGTTCCCCGCAGGCCGAATAAGTTTATAACAGCCCCCCAGGACAAGAGTTTTCTTACCAAGGGTGTTCCAGTGGATACCATGGTGGTAGCGGCAGCCACTAAGAAGGACATGTCAGAGTCCTCTTCCGCTGTCCATCCTCCTAATAAGGACTCTAGGATGATGGACAGATATGGGAAGCGCGTTTTCAGTTCTGCGACTTTTTCCATGCGATCGCTGAACTACTTGACGCATTTTACGCGTTTACAGAGGGATCTCCTCAAGGAACTCGGAGATACTGTCCAGGGTCGTACAGATGCTGCTGTTACCGAGAAAGTGACAGCACAACTTAATACCCTTAACTCTGTAGTCAACTCCTCCATGAGGCTCATTTCATATGCGGCCGAAGGTGCGAGTAGAGTGGCAGCTTCAGCGATTGCTCTAGGGAGACAATCCTGGCTGCGGCTGTGCGCCTTTGCGGAATCCTTCAAGTCTTCTTTTACTAACGTCCCATTTGATGGTGCCTCTCTTTTTGGCCCCAAAGTAAAGGAGACCCTCACTAGGTGTGAGCAAGAAGGGAAGACCCTATCTGCTGTAGGAGTCCGTTTTTCCGCCCCTTCCAGACCATACCCCAAAGGGCAAAGAGGCGGAAAGATGTGGTTCCGTAAGACACAGGGATCCTTTCAGTCCACACAGAGTGATAATGCCCCTTCCAGAGGCACAGGAGGGGGAAGGAATGGAAGACGCCGTCCAAACGGCAGAGGGGGTCTGCAAAACCAGGGCGACAGAGATACTTTCTCTGGCAAGCCTTTCCAGCACTCCTGAGAACAGGCCAGACTGTCCTGCTCTGGAGGCAGTCGGGGGACGCTTAACTTTGTACCCGCTGGCCTGGCGAAATTTAACGTCAGATGCGTGGGTACAGAATATAATTACCAGAGGTTACGACATAAAATTCATAAACGTTCCCCCTACCACCAAAAGATTCCCAGACGTTCCACGCAATCTGCGGGATCAGGCAGCCTTAGAGATCCAGAAGCTGCTCAGGAAAAGAGCCATCCAAGCAGTCCCGCAGACCAAATAGGATCCGGAACTTACTCAAGGTTCTTTTTAGTTCCAAAGAAGACAAGGGACTGGAGACCAATTCTGGATCTCAGCAGATTAAACACCTTCATTGTGAAGGAGAAGTTTCGGATGGTCACGCTACAGTCAATCCTCCCTTTTCTGCAGGAAGGAGACTGGATGTGCTCTATAGATCTCAAGGACGCGTACTGTGTGTGTCTTTCGGCTTTTCCCGGTTAGGGGTCGCCACAGCGGAACTCCGGTCCGCTAATGATTGGCAGTAGAGTTTTACATGCTGGCTTGCGGGCCTAGCACAACCTTCAACGAAGGAACGCCCATTCACGCATGTCGTCACACAGTAGACGCTTTAACTGAGAATCGAACGGCCAACGTCTAACTGTGAGGCGACAACGCTACCGCAGCACCACCACCGCAGTAATGGCGCGTACTACCATATATAAATGGCCAGACCGTCCAGGAGATTCCTGCTCTTCCGGCTAGGAGCCAGTCATTTTCAGTTTCGGGCTCTGCCGTTTGGTCTCACCTCAGCCCCCAGGGTGTTCACCAAGTGTATGGCAGTAGTAGTGTCTCACATGAGACAACAAGGACTCCGGGTGTTTCCATATCTAGACGACTGGCTCCTCTCTGCCACCACCGAGTATCATCTGCTCCAAGCAAGAGATTACACAATCAGTCTTTGTTCCCATCTTGGCGTTACAATCAATTTAGAAAAATCTTCTTTATCGCCATCACAGCGTATCTCATTTATAGGGGTAGAACTGGACACTACCTTGGTCATGGTCAGACTTCCACCAGAAAGGGTTTTAAAACTAAGGGAGCAAATTGCAATACTCCTTCAAAAGATAAAAGCTACAGCAAAACAGGTTTTAAGAGTCCTGGGATTAATGTCAGCTGCACTGGTTGCAGTCCCTCTAGGAAGAATGCACATGAGGATCCTACAATGGCTACTGTTCGCCCAGTGGTCCTATCAGCACCTGCCATTGTCAGACGAGATTCTAATCACATCCTGCTGCAAGCAGGATCTATGATGGTGGATGCTATCTCAAGACTTGACACAAGGTCGACCATTTACCCTGCCAACCCCGATAGCGACAATAACCACGGACGCTTCCCTGATTGGGTGGGGGGGTTTGTTCCAGGGAAAGACGGTCCAAGGTCAATGGTCCAGAACAGAATGCAAACTGCACATCAATGTTCTAGAGCTAAAAGCGGTATTTCTAGCGTTGCAACACTTTCACGGCGTCTTACCTCAAGAAACAGTGGCAGTCCAGACAGACAACATGTCAGTGGTCTGGTACATCAACAAACAGGGAGGAACAAGATCTTATCCACTATGCAGAGAGGCCCCCAGGATCTGGCAATGGGCTGTCTCCACCGGACGCTTTCTGATAGCAATGCACATTCCCGGGACGTCCAACATAATTGTGGACAGGTTGAGCAGAGCCATCCTGTTACCTCACAAGTGGTCTCTGAAATCTCAAGTGGCAGAAGCGATATCCCGCAAGTGGGGCCAGCCTTGCTGCGACCTTTTTGCATCTCCGATGAATGCCAAATGCAGAAGCTACTTTGCCCTTCTCCCTCCACCAGGGAGTGTCCCCAGAGATTCACTGGTTCACGATTGGCCCCCGGGTCTCCTGTATGCTTTTCCACCCATTCTGTTAATCCCCAGGTTTCTACAGAAAGCCAAACGTCTGGAAAGGACCATAATTCTAATAGCCCCATTCTGGCCTCGACAGATCTGGTTCCCCTTTCTTCAGGCCCATCAAATTGAGGAGCCATGGATTCTGGATCCAGTTCCAGACCTTTTGACCCATGCATCAGGAGCCCCTCATCCATCCCTGCAGGCCCTAAAATTGACAGCTTGGCTGCTCCTCTTCCCCATCTTAGCCAGGTCAAGCCTTTTGTCCCCTGCGGTTAAACGTATAATTGTTTCCTCTCTTAAACCATCCACTACAAAGACTTACCGGAGCAAGTGGACACGTTTTTCTTATTGGGCATTACAACAAGGATTAGATCCAACAGAAGCACCGGTGCACAAAATTTTGGAGTTTCCGTCTAAGATCTTTGAAGAAGGAGCATCATCGTCCACAGTTAGAGTCCAACTGGCGGCCATATCGAACTTTCATGTGGGTTACAAAAATTCTTCCATCATGTCCCACAGACTTTGCAAGGCGTTTTTGAAAGGCACTTTTCACCTCTGCCCTTCCATTCGTAACCCAATTGCTCCTTGGAATCTTAATTTAATTTGATCCCAGTTAATGTTACCCCCTTTTGAACCAGCCTCCACAGCCTCTCTTAAGTTCGTGTCATGGAAAACATTATTCTTGGTGGCTATAACCTCTGCTCGTAGAATTTCGGAATTACACGCATTATCTGTTCGACCTCCCTACTTGATTTTCCACTTGGATAGAGTGACATTACGCACCAATCCGTCTTTTCTCCCAAAAGTTTGTTCACTTTCGAATATTAACCAGTCCATCGAACTTCCCACATTTTTCAAAGATCACACTAACAAGTTGGAATATATGCTGCATAAGTTGGACGTCCACAGACAACTCAGATTTTATTTGCAAAGGACAAAAGATGACAGAAAATCAGACCAACTGTTTATATCCTTTGCTGACCAAAGAAAAGGTATGGCGGTTACCAAAGTTACCTTGTCTAAATGGCTGACAGATTGTATTAAATTTATCTATTCACAGATGAAACAACAATTACATTTTCAACCCAAGGCTCATTCTACCAGGGCTATGGCCACATCTCTAGCCCATGCAGCCCGTTTGCCGTTGGATACTATTTGTGCGGCAGCAACCTGGGCGAAGCCTCATGCCTTCATTCTCCATTATAAGTTGGACAAGAACTCCAAAGATAGGGCCTCTTTTGGTTCCACGGTTCTCAGGAACGTTCTCCCATGAGCCACCCAGGGTAAAGGAGCTAGGGACGCTACCCATGCGTAAGAACAAACGGCGAGATTGAACAATTTCACATAAAGAAGTTATGTCTTACCATAACGTTCCATGTGAATTGTTCATCTCGCCTTTGTTCTTACTACCCACCCTCCATCCCCCGGCCTATGGTTTTTTTCGGAGAACGGGATGATTTGGATTCCAGTTCAGCTTGTCTTCAACACCTTCTGTTAGTCTCTGGCTGCTTCTGTTGTCAGGGTACTCTTCATTATCTAGGTATTTTTTGGGCATTGCTGCCCCTTATCTTTAAATTACTGCTAGTGCCTGGGGCCATTGTTATCTTCTGGTGTTAGCAAACTGGATCTGAGGGTTAGCACTAGGGGATTGTGGGATAGGACTGTGCCTCGAGCTTTCTCAAGATGCAAAGCTGTAGAAGTGGCCATCTCGGAGCCGAGGATCGGCTCCGAACCCATGTGTAAGAACAAAGGCGAGATGAACAATTCACATGGAACGTTATGGTAAGACATAACTTCTTTTTGTGTTGGGGTGAGGAGTTGGTTATGTGTAATGAATGGCATGAGCTGGAGGTCTATGCATTTCTTAAGAATTTCTGAAATAGGGGAGAGAATCGCTATGGGTCGGAAGTTGGAGATGTTATTATTTTTGCCTCCTTTATGGAGGGGTAGAATAAAAGCTGCATGCCACAGTTTGGAGACATATGATTCTTGTATGGATCTGTTGATGAGTATGCTAATGGGGATGGTGATGCTGTCTGCTGCAATTCTTAAAAAGAGTGAGGGGATATTTCAAAAATTCTTTGTCGTTAATACAGTTAAATACTTTTCTTATCTCTGTGACTGTTTTTTCCTTTAATTACTTTTTGGTATTTCTTTGTACCATTGCTGGTATAAGCCCCTCCCTCCCTTCCTTTACCTCTTGGTAATCTTAATACCATTTCTGGTATTTTTTCCCCTTCTTTTCCCCCTTTGGGTTTCTTATTGTTATCTCCATGAAAAAAAATATTTTCTTATGCTTGTGTGTTCAATAGGTGGTCTTGTTGTGTGGACTTCTGTATCTGGAATTGTTGTTCTCCTTTTATTGGATCAAGATGTCTGATAAAAAAGGCACAACTGGGTTTAAACAGTGCGATAAATGTTGCAGGAAGAAGCCTAATTCTGATATACATCTCTCCTGCGTCTACTGTCTGGGAGTTGCCTACTTAACAGGTTCAACCTCCATGCGAGCTCTGTAAGGGCTTCAGTGCCCATACCTTAGCAGAGAGTAAAAATAAATTAATCTTAAAGGGTCTGCTAAAAACTCCTTTTTAGGAGGCCTAATCTGAGGCAGAGGTTTCAGCACCTCCTAAGAAAGAGACACAAAAGAGAAGTCACTCAGTTCCAACACCTCCCAGTTCAAAGGAACTGAAGACTTCTAAAACCCAAACTCATTCTGAACCTAAGACAAAACTTCCCAAATTGTCAGCACTGACTATCTCAGCACTGGAGCCCAAAACCCCCTCCACAGTGCCGACAACAACTTTAACTATGGAACTGACAACTACTACTACTATCATGGTACTGACCCCTTCCTTGGTACCGGACACTTTTTCAGCACCTGAATAGTTTCTCCCCCTCAATTGGTCACTCCCTCCCCATCACAGTTTTCATGTCTTTCAACCTCAGTGCCAAAAGGTGAAACTTTAGCCAGGACAAGATACTCCCCGTCCATCGACTCTTATGTTGGACAACAGCTTAGCCCTTTTCTTGACCAGCCAGAATCCCCTTCTGGGATGTCCACCCATTCAACCAGGAGCCTTTTGGAGCTTGATGTAGTGAGGCTTGTGGATCATCTCCTAGCGGCCAGAGGCATCCCAACTCCATCCAGGACCTATCTCCCACCTGGAGCCGAGGGGTTTTCTCCACAGACTCCAACAAATGTTCCTCCTTCAGTCTCCCCACAGGCCTTGGAGCCCTTGATACCAACATCTATCCCAGTGCCAGCTACTTTGGTTCCATTGGTAGATCTTACCATGGTTCTGGAACCTACCCTGTGGACCATGGCTCAGTCGGAGCCAGTCCACCCTTGAGATCGGCACTGTGATCCCCTAATTCGGTGCCAATTATTTTTCCACCGTGCCATCTACAGTTCCGGTTGTTTTGGTAGCTCCAAGTCCTCTTGCAGCTTCAACCTTGGAGGAAGGCTCAGTGGAGTGGGGTGTGACCCCGGTTCCAAGACTGTCTTTCTCGGTTCCGGGTTCCCATCCCTCTTCGGGTGGGCCTGCCTTCCTGGTTATGGAGAAGGCTCTTGCTTCCACAAATATGCATTTGGCCCCTTCATTGCTGGGTTCTAATATATACATGTCCTCTGGTATGCAGCTGACACAGCCCACTACACTAGGTCATCGGGTAGAGGAGCAGTAAGAGCAGGGCACCCACTCTTCAGAGTCCTCCTCAGACACTTCCCCTAAAGAGCCACCCCATATGAGAAAGTGCAAGAGGAAGCACATTGATTCTCCTGAGGAATCCCTCACCAAAGATGCAGATTACAATGAGGGTGAAGGGTCCCCACAGTTGTCCCCTGAGGATGTTTCCTTTGGAGACATACTGGAGATTCTGAAACAGAGGGGTGACTGGAAGCCCATCAACCCTTCCTCTAAGGAATCTTTATTCTTGCAGGCTTTCTGTGCTTGACCCTCTATTTCCTAGGTGACCCTGCCTGCAGATGAGATGGTCATGCTCATCGCGCAGCATGCTGGAAGGCCCCTGACACCATTGAGCCAATTCCCCGGAGACTGGACAAAATTCTATCCTCTCCAGAGGATCAGCCCCATTGGTCCAAAGGCTTGGCAGTAGATTCTATGGTGGTGGCGGCGGCCACAAGAAAAGAACTCACAGAAGAAAGTCCAGCTGTCCATCTTCCAAGCAGGGAGTCCCGAACAATATACAGACTAGAGAAGCAGGTTTATGCTTCAATGACCTTCGCCATATGGTTGAACTGTTTGGCACATTTTACTAGTCTTCAGAGGGACCTGATTTCGGAACTTTCTGGAACCTTAGCAGAAGCACTGTTTGATAAGGTACATGACAAAGTTGCCTCCCAGCTTGCCACCCTAGAATCCATTTCTAATTCATCCATGCAGTTGATTTCCCATACAACCAAAGGGGTGGCCAGATCAGTGGGTACAGGCATTGTCAAGAGACGTCACACCTGGATGTACTTATGTGACTTTGCGGACCCCTTCAAGTCTTCCTTCGTCAATGCTCCCATTGATGAGTCTTCCTTGTTTGGCCCAAAAGTTAAAGACACTTTAGCCAGCTGTCAGAAGGATGGAAAGACCCTGTCTGCTGTTGGCAAATGTTTTTCAGCTCCTCAACTATCCTATACTAGGAATCAGAGAGGTGGTAAAATGTAGTTCAAGAAATCCCAAGGGCCTTTTCGTGACACGTGTCAAGATTTCTCCCCGGGACAGAGGGGTAACTCTTCAAGAAGACGATCCTCCCATGGCAGAGGGGGCCCACAAAACCAGGGCTCCAGAGACTCCTTAAAACAAAACGACTAAGACCAGTGAAAATTTCTTTCTTTTAATGAAATCACCAAATCTCTAGTGCCTCAGCAATCAGCCTTCCAGGAGATAATAACAGTAAAAAAGAAACACACCTTATATAACATCAGTTAAGCCACAAAACATTTTCTACACCCAGTGTTAGTCTTGGTAACACCATGAGTAGGTTAGGTACCTGGGCATGTGGGGGTTGTTCTATTTGCCCATATATTAGTAGGTTTTTTTTGAGAGAATTACTGGTCACAAATTTAGGCCAGTAGCAGAATATACGTGTAATACAATGGGTGTAGTGTAAGCACTTAAGTGTTCCTGCAGTCTTTTTATATTGGTGAAAGTAAGAGGTCTTTTAGAGTTAGATTGCAGGAACACATTTGTGATATTAAAAATGAGAGAGAAGAAAGTCCCATTGCTTGTCATTTTAATTCTGTTCATGGGGGAGTTTATACAGAGCTAAGAGGTTGCATCTTGGAACAAATTAAAGCTGCTAATGCCATCTGTTTGAAAAATAAGTTGCTAAGTAAAGAAACTGTTTTTATTTTAAAATATGATATTATGACACCTGCTGGCTTGAACCAAGAATGCAACTGGAAATATCTCTTGTGATGTAATAGTTTTATTTAATTTTATAGATTAATTATTTTATGGCTTTATTGATGATGCTATATAAAGTGTGTTTCTTTTTTACTGGTATTATCACCTGGAAGGCTGATTGCCAAAGCGAGGGAAGATTTAGTGATTTCATTAAAAGAAAGAAATTTTCGCTGGTCTTAGTTGTTTTGTTTTATTGTCCTCCTTTACTGCTTGGTGGTTTTGGATGCTCCAGGGACTCTTTCTCTGGGCATCCCTATCATTGCTCCTGAGGAGCGGCTCAATTGCTTGCCTCTGGAGGCAGTCGGGGGATGATTCTCTCTGCACCATTTAGCCTGGCATTCAATAACATCAGACTCCTGGGTGCAGATGATAATGACCAGAGGTTACCATATCCCTTCGACCTTTACCCAAGGTCACTCTGTCAAATCCCCAACATTCCACCCAGTCAGAGGGATGCAGCAGCACAAGAAGTTTTAAAGCTGCTAGAAAAAAGAGAGTCATCCAAACAGTCCCACCAGATCAAAAAGAATCCAGTTTTTACTCAAGATTCTTTTCAGTGCCAAAAAAGACAGGGGACTGGAGGCCAGTTTTGGACCTCAGCATCTTGAACAACTTCATCAGACAGACAAAATTCCAGATGGTCATGGTTCAGTCGATCCTTCCATTTCTGGAAAAAGATGATTGGATGTGCTCAGTAGATCTTCAGAATGCGTATTACCACATAAAAATGGACAATTGATCGAGAAGATATCTCCGCTTCCAGCTCGGAGCCAATCACTATCAATTTCGAGCACTGCCCTTTGGTCTCACCACAGCCCCCAGGGTGTTTGCCAAATGCATGGCAGTAGTAACAGCTCACTTGAGACTACAAGGATTCCAGATGTTTCTGTATTTAGACAATTGGCTCCTAACCACCCCCACCAAGTGTCTACTGCTTCAAGCCTTACACTACAGTTTAAAACTGTCAGACATGCTAGGCATCTCAATAAACATGGAAAAGTCAAAACTGGTACCAGCTCAAACCTTAGAATTCATTGGGGCAACTTTTCACATAAGATCCTACCTAGTTGCTTTACCTCATCACAAGTTACAAAGGTTAAGATCCCAGCTTCACCCGATATTCTATCAACACCTAGTTTCAGCTTGCTTAGTCTTACAACTACTGTGTTCAATGGCAGCAATAATCACTCTGGTTCCACTGGTGAGATTCCATAGGAGGCTGCTTCAATGGCTCCTAGCTTCTCAGTGTTCTATACTGACACATCCAATGTCTTACCCGATTCACATAACAAACCGTTGCAAACAAGATCTGAATTGGTGGATGAAGTTGGAACAAGAGTTATGGAGTCGCCCCTTTTCACTCCCTCAACCCAAAGCCATAGTGACCATGGATGCTTCCCTAATGGGGTGGGGGTCATTTTCAGGGAAGAACCATCCAAGGTACTTGGTCCCCCTTAGAGGCCAATCTGCATATCAATATTCTAGAACTGAAGGCAGTGCTTCTAGTGTTGTAAGCATTCCAATCTGCCCTTTCATGGGGGACAATTGCTATCCAATCAGACATGTCAGTGGTCTGTACATCAACAAGCAAGGAAGAACCAGAGCTTACCTGTTATGTTGGGAAGCCCTGAGAGTGTGGCAATGGGTGATAGATTCCAACTGCTTTCTGATAGCAATGTATATTACCGGGAATTTCAACATGATTGCAGACAAATTGAGCATAAACATCCTTATGCCTCATGAGTGGTCTCTCAATTCCATAATAGTAACCAAAATTTGTTGTCGCTGGAGCCAGCCTTGCTGCAATCTTTTTGCCTCTCCCTTAAACCACAAATGCAGCAGCTACTTTGCCCTGACACCCCCCCCCAGGGGGGAGACACTGAGAGATGCTCTGATACAAGATTGGCCCCTGGGTCTACTTTATGCCATCCCTCCCTTTCCCTTGACACCACAGTTGTTAAAGAAAGCACAATGGATGAGAAGCAAAGTGATCCTCATTGCACCCTATTGGCCCTGTCAAATCTGGTTCGCCTTTCTGTGGCCTCACATAGTTCACCACCCGTGGACCCTGGATCCAACCCCTGGACTGTTGTCTCATCCACAGGGGGTGATCCATCCCGACCTACTGAGTACCAAGCTGACCGCTTAGTTTCTCCACTTCCAGTAATTGCCAGGCAGAGTAATCTGTCTTCCCCAGTGCAAAAAATACTTCTGGCTTCCCATAAGCTGTCCACCAGGAAACTTTATCATAGTAAATGTGTCAGATTTGTGATCTGGGTTCAACAACAAAGACTAGATTCCTTCTCAGCCCCAATTCATAAGGTCTTAGAATACTTGTCAACTTTACTCCAATCAGGAGCCTCAGCCTCTTCTATCAGTGTCCATTTGGCAGTTCTCTTCAGTTTTCATAATGGCTTTAATGATTCGTTCTTGATGTCCCATCTCTGCAAAACCTTCTTAAAGGAGTCTTGCATTTAAGACCACCTCTTATGGATCCTACTGAACCTTGGAATTTGACGCTAGTCTTACAAACTTTAACTTGTCAACTCTTTGAGCCATCAGCCACCTGTGATATAAAGTTTTTATCTTGGAAAACCTTATTCCTGGTTGCCATCACATCAGCCAGGAGGATATCAGAGTTACAAGCTTTATGTGCAAAATGACCATACATCATTTTCCATGTTATTTCCATTCCATCTTACTCCAATCCATTAATTCCAATTTCTTTCCACTATTTTACTAGATATCACCATTATTTTATTCATTTCTGAACCATCATTCGTGGACCACTATTCCTCTTTCCCGTCCATTCATTCATCCAGGTCCACTATCCATGTCCATTTCCACTCTTTTCCTTCATTTCCTCCATTTCAGTCCATTATTTATTTATCCACCTTCCACTATTCCATTGGTCTTTATCTGCTCTGTTACTCCATTCCTCCTTCCACAAGTTTCTCCATGCTCAGAACTCTATCCCTCCAATCCATCTGTTCTTTCTTTGTCGTCCGTTATATTCCATGTGTGTCCATTCATTCCTTCTCCACTGGCTAAGTTAGTCCTAGTTATCCATTCTCCATTCCTTATCCTTTCCTTTCCTCCACAGGGTTGGCTTTCTGTTTCTATTTAGTTAGTCTGGCTTTCTCCTTCAGGTCATTCCCTATCCAGTATAAGGCTCCGTCCACTCACTGTGTCGGTGTGTTTCTCTTTTCTTCAGTGTGTCCATTAAGTTGTTCACATACCTATTGTGTGGCTGCCTCCTGTCTCCTGCCTCTCTTTCCTCTCTCTGCCTCTTTCCTGCCTCCTCCTCCTCCTCCACTGTCTGTCTCCTGTCTTTCTTTTCCTCCTCCTCCTGCCTCCTCCTCCATGTCTCTGCCTGTCTTTCTCCTGCCTCCTGCCTTGTCTTGTCTCCTTGTCTGCTGTCTCTGTCTGTCTGCCTGTCTGTCTGTCTCTTGTCTCTGTCTCTGTGTCTGTGTCTCTTGTCTCCTTGTGCCTGTCTTGTGTCTGTCTCTGTCTCTCTCTGTCTCTGTCTGTGTCTGTCTCTTTCTCTCTGTCTGTCTGTCTGTCTCTGTGTGCATGTGTGTGTGTGTGTCTTTCTCCTTTGTGTCTCTGTGTGTCTGTGTGTGTGTGGGATGTGTGTCACATGTCACGTGTGTCACATGTGTGTGTGTGTGTGCGTGTGTGTGTGTGTGTGTGTGCGTATGCTCGTGTGTGTGTGTGTGTGTGTGGTGTGCGTGTCTGTGTCACGTATGTGTGTGCGTGTGCGATATGTGTGTGTGTGCGGTGTGTGTGTGTGTGTGTGTGTGTGTGTGTGCAGTGTGTGTCAGTGTGCGTGTGTGTGTACGTGTATGTGCGTTGTGTGTGGCTCAATGTGTGTGTGTGTGTGTGTGTGTGTGCGTATTATCTGTCTTTGTATGTGTGGCTGTGTGTGTGTTGTGTGTGCTCTTTTATGTGTGTGTGTAGTGTGTGCGTGTGCTTTGTGTGCAGTGTGTGCGTGTGTGTGTGTGATGCGTGCATTGTCATGTGTGTGTGTGTGTGTGCATGCAGCTGTGTGTGTGTGTGTTGACAATATGTGTGCGTGTGTGTGTGTGTGTGTGTGATGTGTGTCACCTGCAGCTGTGGCTCAGCTGTGTGTTATGTGTGTCTCTTGCATGTCATGCATGTCTGTGTGTGTGACAATGTCAATGCTTGCTTGTGTGTCTCAATGTGTGTGTGTGTGTGTGTGTGCTGTGTGTGTGTGTGTGTGTGTGTGTGTGTGTGTGTGTGATGCATGCGTGTGTGTGTGTGGTGTGTTTGTGTGTGTTGTGCAGTGTGCGTGTGTGTGTGTGTGTGTGTTCTGTGTGTCAACCGTGTGTGTGTGTGTGTGACGTGCGTATGCGTGCAAATGTGTGTGTGTGTGTGTGATGTTGTGCAGTGTCTGTGTGTGTGTCAGTGTGTGTGTGTCTTGTCCTGTGTATGTGTGTGTGTGTGTGTGAGTGCTTGTGCGTGTGTGTGTGTGTGTGTGTGCATTGTGTGTGCGTGTGTGTGTGTGTGTGTCAGTGTGTGTGTTGGTGTGTGTGCAGTGACAATGTGTGGCAATATGTGTGTCAATGCAGTGATGTGTGTGTGTGTGTGTGTGTGCAGTGTGTTGTGTGTGTGTGTGCATTGCTGTGTGTGTGTGTGTGTGCAATGCATGTGTGTGTCAATGACAGGTGTGTGTTTTGTTTTGTTCCCACATTGCGTGTGTCAATGTGTGTGTGTGTGTGCATTTTTGTGTGTGTGTGTGTGTGAAATGCATGTGTGTGTGTGTGTGTGTGTGTGTGCGTGATGACCGTGTGTGTGTGTGTGTGTCGTGTGTGTGTGTGTGTGTGTCAGCTGTGTGCAGTGGCTCAGTATGTGTGTGTGTGTGTGTGTGTGCACTTGCGTGGCTGTCAGCCAATGACAAACCAATGAATGCATGCATTGTGTGTGTGTGTGAAGTGACAGTGTGTCAAGTAATGTGTGTCAAGTGTGTGGGATGCATGTGTGCTGTGTGTGTGTGTGTGCAGTAATGTGTGTGTGTGCCCGTGTGTGTGTGTGTGTGTGTGTGTGTGTGTGTGTGCGTGTGTGTGCATTGTGTGACGTGCATTGTGTGTGTGGCGGTTGTGTTTAAATGTGTGTGGCTGTGTTTTGTGTGTGTGTCAATGTCAAATAAAATGACTCAATAAATGTGTGTGTGTGTGTGTGAAATGCAGTGTGTGTGTGTGTGTGTGTGGGATGTGTGTGTGTGTATGTGTGCATGTGTGCGTAATAATGTGTGCGTGTGTGTGTGAAATGATGTGTGTGTGTCTTGTCCAATGTGTGTGTGTGTGTGTGTCAATGCGTGTCAGCAATGTGTGTGTGTGTGTGTGTGTGTAATAATGTGTGTGTGCACGTATGTGTGTAATATTGTGTGCGTGTGTGTGTGTGTCTTTTTGTGTGTGTGTGTGTGTTGTGTGTAAATGTCAATAAATGCTTTGTCTGTCAATAATGCTTTGATAATGTGTGTCAATATTATGTATGTGTGTGCAATGTCTTGTAATGTGTGTGTGTGCATGTGTGTAAATGCATGTCAAGTAATGTGCGTGATGTGCATGCATGTGATATGCGTGGCTCAATGTGTGCATGTGTGCGTGTCTTGTGTAATGCGTGTGTGTGTGTGTGTGTGCATTGTGCATTACGTGTCAGCCAATGTGTCAATGTGTGCAGCTCAAATTATGTCAATGTGTGTGTGTGTGTGTGTGTGTCACATGTATTGTGTGCAATGTAATGTGTGTGTGTGCAGTGTGCATGTATGTGCAGTAATGTGTGTGTGTGTGTGTGTGTGTGTGTGTGTGTGTGTGTGCATTTTAAAGCATCAGTATTTTTATTAATGTGTGTGTGTTGTGTGTGTGTCAATGTGTCAGCTCAATCAATGTGTGTGTGTGTGCATGTGTGTGTGTGTGTGTGCGTGTGTGTGTCAATGTGTGTGCGTGATGCGTGTCTACTCTCCCATACTATATACATTATATACTCCTCTCCACTCTCCTCTATCTCTCTCTCCTTCCTTTCCTCTCTCCCTCCTCTTCCTCTCCTCTCTCCTCCTCTCTCTCAATCCTCCTCTCTCCCTCCTCCTCTCTTTCTCTATCCTCCTCTCTCTCTCTCCTCTTTCCTCCTTATATATACTCTTTCTCTCTCCTTCCTCCTCTCTTTCTCCTCCTCCTCCTTCCTCTTTCTCTATCTTTCTATATGTCTTTCTCTCCTCTTTTCCTCCTCTCCTCCTCTCCTCCTCTCCTCTCTCCTCCTCTTTTCCTCCTCTTTTTCCTCCATACTCTCTCTCTTTCTCTCTTTCCTCCTCTCTCTCTCTTATATATATATATCTCTCTCCTCTCTCTCTCTGTCTGTCTCCTCTGTCTCTCTCTCCATATACATGTCTCTCACTCTGTCTGTCTCCTGTGTCTGTCTGTCTGTCTGTGTGTCTGTGTCTGTGTGTCTGGGTCTCTCTGTCTGTGTCTGTCTCTTGTGTGCCTGTCTTGTGCCTCCTCCTTGTCTCCTCCTCCTGTCTGTCTTGTCTTGTCTGTGTGTGTCTGTCTGTGTGTCTGTCTGTCTCCTGTCTCTGTCTGTCTTGTGTCTTTCTGTCTGTGTCTGTCTGTGTCTGTCTTGTCTCTGTCTTTCTGTCTGTCTGTCTGTCTGCCTGTCTGCCTCTTGTCTGTCTGTGTCTGTCTGTCTGTCTCTGTGTGTCTCTGTGTCTGTGTGTGTGCCTAGAGCTGTGTGTGTGTGTGTGTGTGTGTCTTGTCTGTGTGTCTGTGTGTGTCTGTCTTGTCTCTGTGTCTGTGCTGTCTTTGTCTTGTCTGTGTGTCTGTGTGTCTTGTGTCTGTGTGTGTGTGTGTGTGGATGAATGTGTGTGTCTTTGTCTTTGTCTCAGCTGTGTGTGTGTGTGTGCACTTTTTTGTGTGTGTGTGTGTGCGTGTGTGTGTGTGTGTGATGGTGTGTGTGTGTGTCAGCTGTGTGGTGTGTGTGTGTGTGTGTGTGTGTGTGTGACAATGATGATTGATTGATTGGTGTGTGTGTGTGTTCAGTAATGTGTGTGTGTGTGTGTGTGTGGTGGTGTGTGTGTGTGGCTGTGTGTGGCTGGCTCAGCCAGTGTGGTGTGTGGCCAGCCAATGACCAGTGTGGCTCAGTGTGCAGTGGCTTGTGTGTGTGTGCACTGCTGGCTGTGTGTGTGTGTGTGTGTGCTTGCATGTGTGTGTGTGTGCGCGGCCATGTGTGTGGCTTGACAGTGTGTGTGTGCAGTGGCTGTGTGTGTGCGCGCGTGTGTGTGTGTGTGTGTGCTGCAGTGTGACAGTGTGTGTGTGTGTGTGTCTGCCTTGCAGTGTGTGTGTGGTGTGTGTGTGGTGTGTGTGTGTGCGGTGTGTGTGCAGTGTGTGGTGTGTGTGCAGTGCGTGTGCAGTGTGTGTGTGTGTGCAGTGTGTGTGTGTGTGTGTGTGTGTGTGTGGCTGTGTGTGTGTGTGTGTGTGTGCACTTGGCTGTGTGTGTGTGTGTGTGTGTGTGTGTGTGTGTGTGTGCGCGTGGCTCAGTGTGTGTGTGTGTGCGTGTGTGTGCGTGATACTTTGTGTGTGTGTGTGTGTGTAATGCGTGTGTGTGTGTGTGCAGTGTGTGTGTGTGTGTGTGTGCGTGTGTGTGTGTGTGTGTGTGTGCAGTGTGTGTGTGTGTGTGTGTGTGTGTGTGTGCAGTGTGTGTGTGTGTGCGTGTGTGTCATCTTTATATATATATACCACTCACTATATATATATATATATATATATATATATATATATATACCACTCTCCTCTATACTATATATATATATATATATATATATATATATATACTGCACTCTCTCCATATATATACCTGCCTCCTCTCTCTACATATACTCTATATACTTTCTCTCTACATATATATATATATATATACATACTATATATCTCTTTCTCACCATATATATATATATATATCTCTCTCTCTATATATATATACTCATGCCTCTCTCTCACACACACACACCTGTCTCTTTCCTCCTGTACTTTATATATGCATATATATATATATATATATATGCCTCTATATGTGTACATGCATATATATATGCACTGCTGCATGTCTCTCTCCTTTCCTGTATATGTCTCTGTCTGTCTGTCTCTGTGTCTCTGCATGTCTCTCTGTGCTGTGTCTCTGTGTGTGTATGTATGTATGTGTATATACATGCTGTGTGTGTATGCATGTGTGTGTGTACACACACTGTATGTGCATGTATGTGTGTGTGTACACACACACATGTGTATGTATGCATGTGTATGTGTGTGTACATGTCCACATGTGTGTATATGGGTCTGTCTTGAGTCTGTCGGACGTTTCACAATGCCGAAAGCTTGATTGAGGCCGGGCACGCAAAACAGGAAAGTCATGTGACCGGGATCCAGTGTGAGAGGTCGGGCGGTTCACAGATGCGGGCCGTCGCTGGGCCCGTTACATCATGCCGGCTCAGACAAAGGCCACGTCCCTGTCCAGCACCCACGCACGCACAACACAGGCGCGCCAGAATCGCCTGGAGTGGAGACGCTAACCCGTACGTACACGGCTATCCTGAGCCCTGGGCCAGACCCGCTTGCCCTAAGATCCGGTCACTGTCATGCACTCCGCCCAGCCGGCGCCCTAACCCTAGCTCCTTATCCCGCCCCTGTCCCACCACAAGACGCAAACGTCGGCTTTTTACTTGCCTTGCTCGGCACGCTCACGCCTAGGCCGGCCCTAACCCTGGCTCGCCCATCCACCCCTGCCCCTACTAAGCCGCCAGCGTCGCTTTACTTGCCTTACTTTCGGCGCGCCTATGGGTCAGGTCACTGCCGCGGACTTACATATCCTTTCCCCATCGCAGCTTCTCAGCAACGGTGTCTTCCTCCGTCGGTCTTCTGCCTTGTCGATCTTCTGGCGTCGGTAACGTGACTTTCGATATTATGGTGTCGGTGAATCCGTTTTCGGTATTGTGAAATGTCGATGTACTAAGATAGACCCATATATATATATATATACATATACATATACATATATATATATACACATATATATATATATATATATATATATATATATACATATACACACACTGCTTTTTTTTTTTCTTTTTTGCACAGACTGCTGAGCATACCTCTCAACCTCTTAACACAATAACTCTGGACAAAACCTAAAATAATCGGGGAACAAAGGCCCAAAATTAGAGACACATTTTAAATATTATAGGTTTATAGGTAGGTACTAGGCTATTGGCCCTAGGGCCTATACAAGCCTAGCCAAAAAGGTACCCTGGCTTTCGCCACCCAAAAAAAAATATTTTCCTGTGCCCCTGTCAAGTAGAGCCATAGATGTGATCCCAGGGCTGAATTTCCTATTACCCATCCAATCATCAAGATTTTTCATAAAGAGTGCTAATGAGGAGCTCTATTTGACATAGATTGGTAGTCTGTTCCAGAGTATGGGAAGTCTCTGGGACAGGAATCTATCCCCCCAGCATGTTCTGTTTATTGTGGTGACAAGGTTTAGGTCCCTAGAGCATGTAGTTCGGAGGGACTGGGATTTCTTTAAGTGGAGCATGTCCAACAGCTCTGGGTTTGACATAGCTTTGTATCTTAGGCAGAGATCGCCTCTGAGTAGGCAATATACGACGGAGTAAAGCTGGAGTTTTTTGAGACAGTCTTCATAGGGCATCTGCTTGAGGCCAGTAATCCTCTTTGTGAGGTATTTCTGCAGGCTTTCCAGTTGTTGTAGATAATAGTTGCAGATAGTTATTGTAGATATTGCGCTTATAAACTTAGAAAGTTGCTAGAATAACAGGTTTTGTGTTATTGTGCATTTTTAAAGGGATAAGAATTCCGAAACTCAAATGTTTGTCATTATTTGGTGACTTCATTCCTCAGTGGTTTGCCAAGAAAACCACAAATTTTATGAGGAACAGACCAAAAATATGAGGCAAAAATCTAGACAGTTGAGCGATATGTTTCTGAGAGCTCTGTAATGATTGAGGTAGAAGACTGGTCTGTCACTATTGGGTCCATATCATTTCCATGGAAAGCATTAGCATTTTTCAAAGAAACAGACATACAGTGTTATACAGCATGTGATGTTTAACTCTAAAGGACATCAGAGGATCTAAGCTATCAAGGATAGCAAACCCTGTTTTAATGAAATAATTAAGTGCCCTATACTTCTGGCATGGTACCTTAAGGAGGGCCTACAATTTAAGTTACTCCCATAAACTGAATATAAGCTGATGTTTATTTATGATTTATTTATTTATTTGTCTTTGTTGATCAAAAAATGCAAGTGGACAAAGTCCATTTTCAGCAGAGGTCTGAGTAGAAAAGCTCCATCAGATACATTTAAGATACTCATGACAAAATATTTTTTTTAAGAAAGATACATTACATAGATAGTTCTTACATCTTGATACAAACAGGTAATTGTTCTGCATTTAAGTTATTCAAAGATAGTTTAAATACAGGGGTTTCTTCTGTGGTGACATTATACATAATAAATTCTTAGTATAAAACATTAAGCATGCAAACAGTATATGTGCAATATATGTGAGAAGCAGACATTAGGTATGACTTATAAGACATGGGTAAGGAGGGCTACAATGTTCAGAATAAATAAAATTGAGGTAAGAAATGTGAAACATTAGTCAGTAGGTAGATTATAGCTAAAGCATTGTCTTACTGATGAGTCCGTGACAGAGGTGGTAAGAATACCTGGTTACATAATGATATACAACCTGGTTATATGAGAGTGCTAGAGAGTATTTGAAGGAGATGAATTAAGTGAGAAGGTCAGAAAGAAATTGAAATGTAAAGTGGGGATTAAGGAAGGAAGGTAATTGAGGAGGAGTAGCAGAAAGTTTTGTTGTGGAGAAGGGGATAGAGGTTATAATGGCATACCAGGTATGAGATGACACAGAAAAATGGGGAGTTGCCAAATTGAGGAGCATGTGTATAACCATGTGTGCTTTAGGTGTTGTTTAGTAAGGGGTTGGAGGTGGCAAGTTTCATGCTCTGTTTTAGGTATGTTGAAATGTTGTTCCAGTGCTTTGATATGTAATGGGAGTATAATGAGTCACCAGGTGAGCTATTAAATTTTGTTGCAATTACTAAGAAGTTATTGGTTGAGCGACAGGCTATAACTGGACAGTAGTGCTGCATGGCATCCTTTAGTGCTGAACATTTTTGTGGCGCATGTTTATTTATTTATTTTATTTTACATTTGTTGACCGGGCTAGTCCAGCTGGATCAATATCCATTTTCAGTGGAGGCCCGGGGAGAAAAGCTCCATTGGTTAAAACAAGATTAGAGAATACAAATACACATAAAACAAAAGCATTAAGCATAAAGGATAAGAAGATTTTAGTATAGGTAATACACATCTAAGAGTAAAAAATATCCAAAACAAGAAAATATTCAAGTAAATGGTTAACGACTTTCAATACGAAATTTGATAATATCTAGTCATACAGTGTATCAATACATTGTTTGAAAAAAATGGTAGACAATATATGTATAAAATTGTATGCAGTAATAAGCTGTAGGTATGTTAAATAGATGGGTAGCTCAAGCCAGTTTATTTTTTCAGTGCTCTGCAATGATGAGTCTTATATGTAAGGTTGGCAGCAAACTTGGATACTTTTTTGTAACAGGTAGCATTTAGGTTTAAGTATAGTATTAACACTTGTGTGTTTGCAAGAATAGGCGAGGCATATAGTAAGGATGGAAGAATGTAGGTAGGCTGGTGCTAGAGCTTGTCTTGCATCAACCGTGAAGTAGTATTTAGATCTATAGAGGGAACAAAGTTTCACGTGTGTTTTTAATGGCTTGTAATATGTGTTGGTCATATTTGATATTATTGCCAGTTAGGACACACAGAAATTTTGTTTGGATTATGATTTCAATTCTTGTGTTGTTGGATGAGGTTATTTCAAAATATTGTGTTTCACTTGCTTAGAAGTGAAGATCAAAAGTTTCTTCTTTTTTTTTTTTTTTGAATTTAAAAATAGATGTATATCTTTTAGCCAAGTTTCAGTAGTAGTGAAAGAATTTCGAATAATGCCCTGACGTGTTGATAGGGATGGAGCTGCACATGTACTAGCAATGTTGATGGCAGAATGTAGTTTGTATGTAAAAATGTTGAATAAGAAGGAGCCTAATATTGATCCTTGTGGGAAATCAACAGTGACTGATAGGTAGGAGGAGATACTGCTTGTCAGAGTTAGAAAGCTATGGAACCATAAAAAAAGAGAGGGATAGGTGAGGCTGAAAGCAAAAAGTTCAGTAAGAAGTTGACTGATACAATGTCAAATTTATTATTTATTTATTTATATATTTACCGGGAAAGTCCGACTGGATACAGGTCCATTTTCAGCAGAGGCCCAGGGAGAAAAGCTCCACAGTACACTAGAATGCAGTACATGACAGAACAAAATATAGAGCATGCAATTGATTTTAATACATAAAAGGTTAGAAGTTAACAGTTTTAGTTAGTACAGTAGACAGTCATTGAGGTACATAGTCAAAAACTTAAAAAAAATTTTGATTTTTTTTTTTTACCAGTATCTGGGTTTACAGGCTTTTTAGGGCAAATCTGTTTATACTTATCTGAACATGTGACAATTAAATTTAACCTGGAGTATAACATGAGCATAGCCAGTTAGTTAAGTAGTGGGTTTTAAGGAGTTTTTTTGAAATGAGTGAAGGAGGTACTAGAAGTTATATGGATTGGTAGTGTGTTCCAGGTTTTGGCAATCTTGCTGGCAAAGAGTGATTTACCAGCGTTGTTTTTATGTTGGATGACAGTTATTAGGCTCTGGCTGTTAGATCGTAGTGCTCTAGTGGGAATGTGGAGCTGTATTAAATGCTGAAGTGCTGGGGTTAACTCTGGGAGGTAGTAGAGCTTGTGAGCTATAGAGAGTTGATTGAGCATGAGCATATGAGGCAACTCAAGCCAGTTAAGCTGTTTTAGGGATAGACAGTGGTGGGACCTGTAAGAAGCATCAGATGCAAACTTGGCAATCTTATTATAGCAAGATTCCATTTTTTTCAGTTCAGTTTGGCGTAGATTAATCAAGATGGGAGAGGCGTAGAGGAGGGTGGATAGGAGATGAGTCCTAGCGATGGTGACTCTGGTATGTTTAGTCATAAACAGTTTGTTCCTGTAGAGGAGGCCTAGCTTTTTATTAACTTTCTTGATGGTTTGTGCTATGTGGATGTCGAATTTCAGGTTATTGTCTATCTCTATGTCTAGCAGTTTGGTGTGTGTGGTTGGACTAATTTGAATGTTTTCTTTGGAGTTGATGATGAAGTTGTTGCTCAGGGGAGATCTACCTGGGCCAAAGATAATTAGTTTGTTTTTTGGGGGGTTAAGAAGAAGTCTGATGTTAGTGAACCAGGTTTCGGCTAGGGTGAAAGTGTTTTGGGTTAGGGTTTGTAGTTCACTTAGGGTGGGGGCGGCACATATAAGGGTTGTGTTATCAGCATATTGTACTACTGAGGCAGTTGACAAGGATGAAGATATCTGGTTAATAAATAGAGAAAACAATGAGGGCCGCGGATAGACCATTGAGGGACTCCTATAGTTACTGGTAGCAGGGGGGACAATTGGTCTTGCCATAGGACAGCTTGCTGTCGATCTGACAGATAGCTGTTAAACCATGATACAGAGGAGGGACTTATATTTACAGTAGATAGAGTTGCAAGAAGCATGCTGATGTTAACCATGTCAAAGGCTTTTGATACGTCTAAGAATATGGAAGAAGTAAATAGACCCTTGTTTCTGTGGTGGTTAACTATGTTGGTAAATGATAATAATGCTGTTGTGGTGCTGTGGGAAGGTCTAAAGCCATGCTGGGATATGGAGAGTAGGTTGTTATTCTGGAGGTAATGCATAAGTTGAGTATGAACTACTCTTTCTAATATTTTTGATAATGGTGGTAAGATAGCTATAGGGCGATAGTTGGTAAGTTCTAAGGAGTTACCTCCTTTGTGCAGTGGGATGATATGGGAGGTTTTCCAAGAGGCTGGTACTTTACATTCTGACAGAGATCTATTAATGAGAATGGAGACTGGATAGGCTATAGCTTCAGCTGATATTTGAAGGAAGTCTGCTGGTAGCTTATCAGCTGCTAGAGTGGTTGGTTTAAGTTTCTTAAGGAGTTTAGAAATGGCCTTGGTGGACACTGGGTGAAGTTGACAACTGGGGGTATTGTTTTATGTATTGGGGTGGGTTGTGGTAGTTATTGGTGTGGGCTGGGTAGTACTATTATTTTGGGCATTGGCAAGGGTCTGGACTGTTTCAGTGAAGAATCTATTAAATTGTGTGGGTATGTTTTCATGATTATTTGGTAGCACAGGTGTTGGTGTAGTGGACTTTCCTGGGTGGAGTATACAATGTATTGTGTTTCAGAAATTTTTGGTGTTATGAGCATATTTGTCTTGTAGGTTTTGATAGTAGTTAGATTTGTCTAGTTTGATATGTTTTTTGGCTTTGTTCCGGAGCTGTAGGTAATTTTGTCTTAAGGTAGTGGTTTTGTTTTTTTGATATTGAGACCAGGTGTTGTCCCTTTCTTTCACTATAGTTTTAGTGGGATTTGTTAGCCATGGGGCATAATTAGTTTTTATTCTAATGGTTCGGGAGGGTGCATATTGGTCCAGGATTTTTAGGAAGGTTGTGTTGAAGTACTCAACTGCTTTGTCTAGAGATAATTGCTTTAGGAGTGTCCAGTTGCAGTGTTTTAGTGTGTTGATGAAGTTAGTAGTTATGAAGGTGTTTTTGTTACGATCTACTCTGAGGATAGGTTGGCTGATGGTTTGGGATTTGTTCCTAATTAGGTAAGTAGGATGATGGTTACTTAGGGTATCTGGAAGACAGCCAGATTGCTGTGTAAGATCCAAGATGGACTGGTGATTGGATGTTTTGTCAATTCTAGTGGGGGTGGTTATGTTTGGGTAAACCTGTGGAGGTTTATAAAGGCAGTGGGATTATGGCTGGAGCAGTTGAGCCAGTCAATATTAAAGTCTCCTAATAATATAGTTTCGTGTGGAATGGAGTTGGACATCCAATTAAGCAGGTTTTCCATTTGAGTGATATTATTGCCTGGTGGGATGTAGCCAACTGCAATAACTATGTGTTTATTGGAGTTTATTTTTAATTTGGCAAGGATTAGTTCCACATCTTTGACATCTTGGGTGTTGTAATCTAGTTGTTCTATGGTGAGGTGGTTTTGGAATATTATTCCAACACCACCTCCCTTTTTCTCTACTCTGTCTTTGTGAATAATAATGTAGCCAGGGGTGGTAATCTCATTGTCATGATGTTTTGGTTTGAGTCATGTTTCAGTTAACACAACAATATCTAGCTTGATTAGTGCCAATAGGGCATGTAGGTCCTGGATTTTCTTAAGTATGCTTCTAGAATTAATGTTTAGGAAGCAGAGAGATGAAGATGGTCTGTGGTATAGGGGATTTTGCTGATTTGAGTTAGGGTTGACAAGTGTTTTGGGTCCTGGATTGGGGTGGACATCTCCACTGCAAGTGAGTTTTTGGAGTAGGTGTAGATAGAGTTTGGTAAATTTGTGAATTATTTTAGTTTGTTTTTGTGAAGGGAGAGGGTTAGTTTTTATGGTTGGTTTGTTGCATGAGTAAGGGAAATTTTGGGTTTTGGTAAGATCGGATGGTGATATAGGGAAGTTTTTTTAGTTTAATGAGATTAGCTGTGGATTCTGCTTGCCATGGGGATGAGGTATGGTTATCAAGTTGTGTGTGGTAGGAGGACAGTTTAGACCCTCTCAAACTCAGGAACCTCACATGGCCTTCCTGAAAACATTGGAGGGGATAAATGTATCTCCAAACACCATCATACTAGGTGACTTCAACTACCCTAATATAGACTGGGAACACTACTCAAGCCCAAACACTCTAGCCCAAAGGGTCCTGGAGTTCATAAACTCAAATGCCATGGAACAACTAGTCACCATCCCCACAAGAGGAGAAAACATACTTGATCTCATCATCACGAACATGGGATCACAATGTTCAACACCGGAAGTATACCCCTCACTGGTGAGATCAGATCATAAACTAATCTCGCTGGAGGTCCTCATCCCGCACCACCTGAAATAAAAAAGACCACAGTGAAAAACTTCTCAAAAGCCGACTTCACACTTCTAAAAACTAGTGTGATCTCCTTTAAGGCCCCTGAGCCAGTGGTAAACATTACTCAAACCGCTGAATCACTTACAAATGCCTTCTACCAGCACTTACAGGACTGCATGGATCAGGCAATCCCAAACAAAACTAAGACTCTTTGTACAAAGGCAAGCGTCCAGTCTGGTGGACCCCAGCCATAAACAAGCTCTACAACAAAAGGAGGAAGCTACTACAAGATAGAGCATAATCCTTGAAAGGTAAGACACCTTTGATCATTATAAGTAAAAAACTAAGAGCTCTCATAAAATCATCCAAGGCAAATTTTGAGAGAAAAATCGCCAAGGACTCAAAAGACAATCATAAGGCCTTCTTTAGCTATGTTAGAAACCTAGGAGGAAACTCCCAGATATGCTCAGAATTAGTTCAAAATGATGTGAAGATTACTGAACCTACACACATTGCCAACATACTGGCTGACAGGTTCAGTGCAAACTTCTCCCCCCTCCCCCCCAAAGGGAGAGATATCTATACCAGAGGATTCTAGCCCCCCAAACATCTCCAACGCCCAGGTGAGAACTGCTCTCCAAGGCAAAAAACACAGCATCCATGGGACCGGATGATGTCCCCGGCTGTGTGCTCCACGAACTCAATGAGGAATTAAACCCGCAGTTAGGACAGCTGTTTAATCTTAGCCTCACCTCAGGATACGTACCCAAGGAGTGGCGACGGCGACTGTGGTCCCACTTCACAAGGGCGGTGCCTCCACCGACCCTGGAAATTACCGTCCCATTAGCTTGACAAGCCTTATCTGCAAAGCCATGGAGAGGATCATAATGGAACTCATAAATAAAGACATAGGGAACTTGCAGACTTTGGATCCAACCCAGTTTGGCTTTGTCAAAGGCAGATCATGCCTTTTAAACTTGGTTGACTTTTCGAGACAGTCACCAAGGCCATTGATGAGGAAAGGCAGTCCATACAGCCTACCTCGACCTGGCAAAGGCCTTCACACAATACCCCACTCAGGTATCATCGAAAAACTCATCAGCTTGAATGTAAACCCATACATCACAAGATGGGTTGCAAACTGGCTAAGTGACAGAACCCACAGGGTCAGAGTTGCTGGAGCCATGTCAGACTCAAAGCCTGTCACAAGTGGTGTCCCACAGGGCTCAGTCCTGGGTCCACTCTTGTTCGGCATCTACTTTTCTGAAGTACAAGCAAACACAGGAGGGTTATGGCTGACAAAGTTTGCAGATGACTGCAAACTGGGCCATAGTCGAAAACACATCTGACACAGATATCCTTCAGAAGGGCCTCACAGAAATGGATAACTGGTGCCAGAGCCATGGCCTAAAGTTAAACGCCAAGAAATGCATAGTCATACCCTTCAGGAAAAACAAGGTTACCCCTAGCTACCATATAGGTGGCAATCCACTGAGCACAGAAGAAGTCATCAGGGATCTGGGGACCCAGGTTGACAGTAGCCTTCGTTTGACACTCATGTTGCTAAAGTAGTTAGGAAAACCTTCTACATTGCCCACCTGATCATGAAGGGATTCACATCTAGATCAAGGGAGGTCATCGTCCCCCTCATTAGACCTATGATTGAGTACAATGCCCCATTCGGAATGTATCTGACCCGACACCTGCAGCAGCTGGAAAGGCCCCAAAAGTTCCTCACCAAAAGGATAAAGGGTCTCAAAAATATGTCTTATGCTGCCCGACTGAAAGAACTCCAGCTCTATTCAGTCTCATACCGCTTGCTCAGAGGTGACCTGTGCCTGACATATAAGGCCATGTCAAACCCAGATTTGATGAATATGCTTCACCTCAAAAAATCTAGATCCCTCAGAACCACAAGGGCGGGAGACTTAAACCTTGATACGGTTATTAATAGAACGTGCTGGAGGGACAGATTCATCACCCAGAGACTCCCTATGCTGTGGAACAAAATCCCGGTACATGTGAGGCAGAGCACCTCGCTGGCCTTGTTCAAGAGGAATCTTGACCAATGGATGGGAGATCGCAGATATACCCCAGGGATTACTTCAGTGTCACTGCTTGACAGAGGCACAGCAAAATAATAGGCATAGTTTTATTCAAACTAAAGGGGTGGCGAAAGCCACATAACTATGGGCTAGGCTTATAAATGCCCTTGGGCAGATAGCCTAGTATGAACCTATGAACCTAAAGAAGGAGTAGGTTGAATACTATTAGTGATGGATGCTTTTAGTAGTTGGGTTGGATGTGTGCAGTACATGCTAATTAGTTAAGAAAAGGTGGGATGTATACAAGGGTGATATTTGTAGGTGTATCTGTTTGGAGTTGTAATAGGAGAGGGGTAGGTGGGAGGGATTTTTTGATAGAGGCAGGAAGTGAGGTGACAAGTGGTTAGGTATAAAATAAATGATATGGGGTGGGTGGGAATGGGGGTGGGAAGTGAGCGTAGCGAGGGTGAACAGAGTGGGGTGACACCCACAGTGAGTGACTAGAAGAAGTGACAAGATTCCCTAAGAAAACAATCAGTGAGCTATGGAGGTGAGTCAGGATACAGAGAGGCAGATGCTTATGGATTTAAGGCAGAGGGAGAAATTTTGAGGTATAGCAAGGTATAATAGCAGAGCAGGATAGGGTAGAGAAGGACAGCAGGCTAGGGAAAGAATAACCAATGGTGGGAAGAACAGAAAGTAGATAAATTGTACATTACTAAAGGGTAAAGAACATAGATGGAAGGCAGGAAAGAGGAAGGGCACAGTATCTAGACAAAGCAATAAAAAAGTCTACAAAAGCAATGAGAGACCTGGGAACAGGAGGATAGGTAAGTAAAATATGAGTTGGTCCTACAGTCAAAAGGAACAGGCAGAAATTAGGAGAAATACAAAAGTGAAAAGAAGCAAGCAGAAATCAGGATAATTTAGACTAGGGAGATACTGTACTAGATAGACATTTAACAAAGAAGGAGTGTAACTAACAAAATGGGGAGGGGGGAGTTAAAATAAGTTTACATGCAGCCTAATTTAAACACGATGGTAGGGGAGGAGAGAAGAATAACTTGGAAGTCATGGGGGGAATACAGTGCAGCTGCCAGTACCGATGCAGAGCTCAACCAATGGCACTACAAATACTCATTTGCTTAAAAAAGCAATAGCTAGTGCTACTGAAAGGATTACAGGACAAAATTCTGTGGTGTGTAGCTGAAAATAGCAATTGTAAGCACCTGGATAGAAGCAGAGAGGCTGTGGAGGTGATCAGCTAGCAGTCAAGTTGTTTGAAGTTTCTAAGTTTTGGAGTGTCCGTGCTCTCAAGTATGAGGAGGGGAACAAACCGGACCCACTATGTAGTTGCGATGTACAGACACTAAAGGAAAATAGATAAGGAAGAAATTGTAGTAATGGAGTTAGACAACCTCAATGAAATAAACCTAATATCAATGACATTCAGGATGTATAGCAAACACTAAGCAGCAGAATTACTTAGCAATAATATTCTAATAATAGTTCAGTTATACCTCAGCTACAGTCAGTAGACAGATTTCAGATAAACACTGAAAACTAATAATGCTAGGTCATACAAAAATAGCTAAAATATATTAATGGACTGCAGAATAAAAATAGAAACAATAACTGTAAAACCACATGCAGCCAAGTAACGTGGTTCATACATAAAGCCCTGACTTAACAGAAGCAGAGAACAAAAGCAATATAAGAAGGGAATGTTGCTTCGCAAGAGACGGCTTGCACCTGTCACCCCATGGATTTCGAATACTGGCCAAGGCTCTTGTTGCCCCCATAGTGCCTTTTTTAGGCAAGGCTCAAAATTCAAACCCACCACCATAAACAGCATAAGTAAAAAAATGAGGGTTATGCTACTCAACGCCAGGAGTTTAAATCTCAAAATGCATGCGCTCGAAGCACTCCTAAGTATGGAGAACATCGACATCTGTGCAGTAACTGAAACCTGGTTCAAGGCTCCAGAGAGCACTCCAGCACTACTGGGCTACAACTCATACCACACATTTCAGCCACAGAACACGAACCGAAACACAAAAGGAGGGGGTGTATCCATATTCATCTCATACCTCTGAGATCATCCATGTGCAACTAACATCAGGCAAATCTGCAATGCAAATTGTGGCCTGCTACAGATCACCCTCCATGACCCAGGACTACCACTCCGCCTTTCTGGAGACACTGGAAAACATGAAGGTCCTACCGAACACCCTGATATTGGGCGATTTCAATTACCCTACCATTAACTGGGAAAACTACTTGAGTACAAACTCCCAGGCTCAGCCCTTCCTGGAATTTATCAACAAAAATGCCCTGGATCAGCTGGTAAACTCCCCTACCAGAGGCCACAACATATTGGACCTGGTCATGACCAACATGGGCGACAGGTGTTCCGTACCAGAGGTCAACCCATCACTGGTTAGATCAGACCATAAACTAATCACCCTGGAAGTCCACACACCACCACCATCCCCAACCAAGGGAACCACAGTGAAAAACTTTTCTAAAGCAAACTTCACCTTACTTAAGGCAGAGATGGTAAGTTTCACAGCCCCCACGCTAAAGGATAACACTGCCCAAGATGCAGAATCCTTTACAATTGCACTCTATGAGCACCTACAAGGATGCATGGATCGTGCCATCCCTAGCAAAACCACGACTCACTCCCCTAAGAGAAGGAAACCAGTCTGGTGGACCCATGCCATAAACAGGTTATATAACTAAGGAGGAAACTAGTTCAGAAAAAAAAGCAAATCCCAAGAAGGAAAGACATCCCTGATCAGTATCAGTAAGAAACTAAGGTCCCTCATAAAATCATCCAAGGCTAACTTCGAAAGAAAAATAGCTAAGAATTCGAAAGATAACCACAAAGCCTTCTTTGTCTATGTCAAGAATCGAAGTGGCAACTCGCAGATATGCTCTGAGCTAGTGCAAAATAGCACAAAATATACTGAACCTACTGATATTGCCAACATCCTGGCAGATAGACTCAGTGCAAACTTCACCTCCCTCTCACCTTCAAAAGGGCCCACAACAATACCGGAAAAGTGTAGTTTCCCGGAAATCACAGAAGCACAGGTGAAAGCAGCCCTTTCAAAAGCCAAAAACACAGCATCAATTGGGCCAGATGGTGTCTCAGGCTGCATGAACTACATAACAAACTAACCCCCCACCTAAACACACTGTTCAACCTCAGCCTCTCCACAGGCTACATGCCCATAGAATGGCACACAGCAACGGTTATTCTGCTCCACAAAGGAGGGGCCACAACTGACCCTGGTAACTATCGCCCCATAAGCCTGACTAGCCTGGTCTTCAAGGCTATGGAGCACATCATCATGGAACTCATTAACAAAGACATTGGGAACCTCCAAACACTTGACCCGACCCAGTTCGGCTTTGTTAAGGGCAGATCATGCCTACTAAACCTAGCTGACTTCTTCGAGACAGTCACCAAGGCCACAGATGAGGGAAAGGTGGTTCACACAGCCAACCTTGATCTCACCAAGGCATTCAACACCATTCCTCACTCGGGTATTATAGAAAAACTCACCAGCCTGAACATAAACCCCTACGTCACAAGATGGATTGCCAACTGGCTTACAGACAGAACTCACACGGTAAGAATAGCGGGCTCCAGATCTGGCTAACCAGTTACAAGTGGTGTCCCACAAGGCTAATTTCTGGGACCCCTACTGTTCAGCATATATTTCTCAGAAGTACAGGCAAACGCAGGAGGACTATGGCTAACCAAGTCTGCCAATAACTGCAAACTGGGAGCCATAACTGACTGTCCAGCTGACACGGACATCGTTCAAAAACGCCTTACTGAGACAGACACCTGGTGTCAAAGTCATGGCCTCAAGCTAAATGCCAAAAAATGCATAGTCATCCCATTTGGGAAAAACAAAACACCCACGAATTACCACATAGGCAGCAGCCCCTTTAATACAGAAGAGGTAATAAGAGATCTGGGGACCCAGGTAGATAGTAATCTCTCCTTTGACAATCATATTGCCAAAGTAGTTAGGAAATCCTTCTATGTGGCCCATCTAATTACTAAGGGGTTTGCATCTAGAAATAAAGAGGTTATAGTGCCCCTCTACTCGTCACTCATCTGACCCATCATAGAGTACAATGCCCCATTTGGGATGTACCTCACAAGACACTTCCAACAGCTGGAAAGACCACAAAAGCACCTCACCAAGAGGATTACTGGCCTCAAACATATGTCCTATGCAGCCCGACTGAAAAAACTCTGGCTGTACTAAGTGGCATATCGCTTATTCAGAGATGATCTCTGTCTGACTTGCAAAGTCATGTCCAACTCAGAATTGATTAACATGCTCCACCTAAAGAAATCCAAGTCACTGCGAGCCACGTGCTCTAGTGAGCTAAACCTCACCACAACAATAAATAGAACATGCTGGAGGGATAGATTCCTGTCACAGAGACTCCCCATGCTTTGGAACAAAATTCCTAACTACATTAGGCAGAGCCCCTCACTAACACTCTTCAAGAGAAGCCTTGACAAGTGGATGGGTAACAGAAAATAAACCCCTGGAATCACTTCATTGGCTCTGCTTGACAGAGGCTCAGTTAATTAATCAATGGGGTGGCGAAAGCCGACACACTCTGGCTAGGCTTATAAATGCCCTCGGACAGATAGCCTAGTACCTACCTATGAATGCATGGGTTCAGTTTAAAAACCCACTTGCAGCCCCTGACATCAGAGGTCGAACTGAATGCCAGCAGAACATTAACAATATCTATGACAAGGATAATATTAATTTAAGTAGAGCAGTAATAGTAGATAAAACAATGGCATGCAGTATACAGAAAAACAGTTCCAGCCACAAAATGCCAGCAAAAATTAATATCTATGACAAGGATAATATGCACTTAAAATAAAGTAGTAGTAAGTGAAACAATTACATGCAGTAAACAGAAAACAAACAGTTCCAGACACTATCACTATAACATAAGATGATAGTTTAAAAAATGTTTACACTGTCAAATATAGCAATAAAAAAGCTAAAATTAAGGTTTACATTGCCAAATAAAAACAAAAACAAGTAAAATAAAGCAAATTTGAGTGCTTACATGGGAATTCACAACACCAGGGACTGCAGCTGCTTAGTGAAATTTAAAGATGGCTCCCAGGGTTTAAAAAACCTCTTACAAGATAGAGGGGGAGGGTCAATAACAGTCAGGTGTGAGGGGATGGCCAAAAATACAGTGTAATCAGACCTAGACAGGGAATGCATGCAAAGCAATAAAAAAAGTCTACAAAAGCAATCAGAGACCTGGTAACATGAGGATAGGTAAGTAAAATATGAGTGAGTCCTACAGCCAAAAGGAACAGGCAGAAATTAGGAGAAATACAAAAGTCAAAAGAAGCAGGCAGAAATCAGGAGAATTTAGACTAGGGAGACACTACTAGATAGACATTTAACAAGGAAGGAGTATAACTAACAAAATGGGGAGGGGGAGTTAAAAGAAGTTTATATGCAGACTAATTTAAACACTATGGTAGGGGAGGAGAGAAAAAAGGTAAGAATAACTTGGAAGTCATGGGGGGGATAGATTGCAGCTGCCAGAACTGATGCAGAGCTCAAGCAATGGCACTACAAATACTCATTTGCTTAACAAAGTAATAGCTAGTGCTACTGAAAGGATTACAGGACAAAATTTCATGGTGTGTAGCTGAAAATTGCAGTTGTAAGCACCTGGATAGAAGCAGCAAGGCTGTGGCAGTGGTCAACTAGCAGTCAAGTTGTCTGAAGTTTCTAAGTTTTGGAGTGTCCGTGCTCTCAAGTATGTGGAGGGGAACAAATCAGACCCACTATGTAGTTACAATGTACAGACACTGAATAGAAGCAGAGAGGCTGTGGAGGTGATCAGCTAGCAGTCAAGTTGTCTGAAGTTTCTAAGTTTTGGAGTGTCCGTGCTCTCAAGTATGGGGAGGGGAACAAACTGGACCCACTATGCAGTTGCGATGTACAGACAATGGATAGAAGCAGAGAGGCTGTGGAAGTGATCAACTAGCAGTCAAGTCATCTGAAGTTTCTAAGTTTTGGGGAGGGGAACAAACCGGACCCACTATGTAGTTGCAATGTACAGACAGTGGATAGAAGCAGAAAGGCTGTGGAGGTGATCAACTAGCAGTCAAGTTGTCCGAAGTTTCTAAGTTTTGGAGTGTCCGTGCTCTCAAGTATGGGGAGGGGAACAAACCGGACCCACTATGTAGTTGCGATGTACAGATACTGGATAGAAGCAGAGAGGCTGTGGAGGTGATCAACTAGCAGTCATGTTGTCTGAGGTTTCTAAGTTATGGAGTGTCCATGCTCTCAAGTATGGGGAGGGGAACAAATTAGACCCACTATGTAGTTGCGATGTACAGATACTGGATAGAAGCAGAGAGGCTGTGGAGGTGATCAACTAGCAGTCAAGTTGTCTGAAGTTTCTAAGTTTTGGAGTGTCCATGTTCTCAAATATGGGAAGGGGAACAAACCAGACCCACTATGTAGTTGTGATGTACAGACAACGGGAGTTCACAACACCAGGGACTGCAGCTGCTTAGAGAAATTTAAAGATGACTTTTGATACATCTAGGAATAGCAAAGATACCTAGTTGCCACTATTGCTATGTTCATTTATGATGCTGGTAAAACTGAGGAATGCAATGATAGCAATATGGTAAGGTCTAAAACCATGCTGAGTTTTGGAGAGAGGGTCATTAGACTTAATAGCATGAAACATGACCTATCAGGACCTGTGGAGTTGCTATTTAACTGTAGCCTCCAAACAGGCTTCATTCCTCACAAATGGAGAACAGCAACAGTCATCCCTCTCCACAACTGTGGGCCATCCACACGCCCTGGAAACTACAGACCCATATGTCTCACTAGTCTCATATGCAAAACCATGGGAAGAAATTTCATGGAAATGATCAAATATGACACAGGAAATGAAAAGACACAGACTTCCAAGATGGCTGCACATTGAGTAAGAACTTAACTCTAGCTCTCCCAGAGTGAAAATAGAAACTCGGCAGAAAAGGCCAGTAGACGTTTGTGTTTATAGATAAAATTCAGTAACTGGCTAGTAAGTGTACTGCCTGGATGCCAGATGAAAAAAAGAAAAACAGAGCACCTGGAAAAAAAAATCAGTTACAAAAAGTGAGGAAGAAATACTGACGGGGAAAGTTCTGCAGCTGTTCAGAAAAAAAGCAAAGCAACCTCCAGACATGACTTCCAGTAACCTATAGGAAGATATAAATCAACTGCATACAGGCCTGGTTAAAATAAACAAAACACTGATGGAGTATATCAAAACAAACAACAAAAGGCTGGAAAAATGGAAGAACCTTTAAACAGATATTCAGATGAGGTGATAAAGCTGCAAAAATCAGAAGTTGAAATGAAAAAAGGCTGGCTGAATATGAGACTGCTCAGGAAAAGATGTTTCAAAAAATAATAGAATTAGAGGCCAGTGCACATAGGGAAAACCTAAGATTTTCAGCTATACTGAAGAAGCTGGAAGTAGCAGACTGCATTAATTTTATGAAAGCACAAAAACCCAACTGGACTTTTATTCCATAGCAGGAGTTGTTAGTTGAAAGGGTGCATCATTTGTATGTTCCAAGCCTGGCTTTGAGAAAGCAACTAGACCTTTAATAGTAAAGATGCACTTACCAGCAGAATGAGGTAATTCTGACAAAACTGTGGCAGAAGGATAAAATACGAAAAGTGGGAGACAGTAGAGTGTTTGTGGAGAATGATTACTCACTGTACACCAGGCAGAAGAGGAGTAAATTCATTCCGCTATTCAGGGAATGTCAAGACGCAGATATGAGATTTGAACTATGCAACAGAGTATCGGAGAACTCACGATGTTGGTGTAAGAACTCTCTCAAAGGATAGATCTGATTACTTCAGGACAAAGACCAGGCTTGAATGTATCCAGTGAAGGGGCTAACAAGACAGCTGGAAGAATGAGTGACTTGTTCAACAACAATAACACTGACATTCAGTTGTCAGGTAATGATAATACTAGTGCTAGTGTCCTCATAAATGGTCATATGTTTCCTGTTTTTAAAGACTGGCTGCATAAGACCATAAATTTTGAACCAGCTCCAGTTGGAGTCCACAATACATTGCATGACTCACTAGACCAAATGGACTGTAAACTTTTAAAACTGAAAAAACTGCAATTGGAGAATACACATTTAACAGAATATATCAGGACAGGTAGCGCGCCGAAAGGTGTCTGGGTCTGGAAATATCCAACAGGCCTGAAACCAGATTCAGCACTACATAAAGAACTAATAAGCATGTTTAGCTGATTCAGTTGCGAATATATGGACATTTTAGTAAAACACAATGGGCTTCAAATTGAGAAACTGATTAAGGAGACCAGTGACATCTGTGACATCACTAATAGCCCAGACTTTCAGAGGTATAAATATGATTATGGGAGAATGTTCCCTAGTACTAACGGTAAGATTCAGCAATTATGGGACCACAAAAGTAAAAAACAGGAGAGGGATCATCTTGAGTATGCAAATGGCACAGCCTACCCAAAACCTCAACCAGCCCAAGTTTGGGGGGAGTAGGAGGTTTGATAAACATGATTATTCCAGTATGCAGAATGTACAACAACCTGTGATAAACCAAATTTCACGATAATATGAGTGGTGCAAATAATGAGGAGATAAATTCCACATCATATTTTTATATCAAACAGACTTCCCTCATCTTTGGTGATCCAACAGATTGAAAGGAAGGCAGCAAGTGAATCCATGGGAAGAGAGCAACAGGCCATCCCTACCTATGGAGAGACCAATGGAGTTACAAGATTCAGGTATACTCCACCCAGTGGAATCAACGGAATTGGCAACTGCGGAGATAAGAGATTTGTAGAATGTGACTTTACGTGAAAACCCACTGGCTAAAGAGGTCTGCAAGATTTTTGTTAATGAAAAAGGTGACTTTAAAGTATTTAATTATACACTGTTTACAATCAGTAATGTACTGATTGAAACTCTCACAAAAAGTCTGAGTTTCATGCCTTCTAAACAAGCTAACCTTGAACACTTGTTAATGGAATTAAAAGTATAAACTAGAAGACTTAATTTTTAAGATTACGTTTAATGATTTAACACATGCTATGACAGGTTTAAGAATTTCTAGCACTTTTAATCCTCCATTACATTCTGTCATACAGTTGTATGAAAAGATGTGCAAATTTGATTTTAGATTTTTATTAAAGGAAGCAAAATAAATACTGGATATAATACTGGAAAACATGAGTTAGAAGAAATAAAACAGATAAAAGAAAAAAAAATGTTAGAATCATAAAACCAGAAAAGGGATGGGGATGAATGTCATGTATAAAAACCTGTATAATAAGATGTTTGATTTGCTGAACAACAATACTTATACCCTGGTTTCTTTGAATGAAGTAAATTGTGCATGTAACAGGATTAGAACAAAAATTAAAGATTTATTTATTGAGGGTAGAATAACAATAGATGAATTTAATTATTTAAGCATTAATTACCCAACTACCCCCAATATTTTTGGCATCCCAAAAGTCCATAAAGACTTAAACATTCCACCTATGCGCCCAAGAGTGGATGCAGGGGGTCAATAACTAGTGCCTGCTCTAGGTTTTTAGATATGCAGTTAAAATATTTAATAGGGAATGAAACTTAAGTATTTAGGGACTCTTGGGACTTCCTCAATAAAAAGTAATGGATTACAATTTAACAACGATGACATTCTCGTAACAACTGACATAAAAGACTTTTATACAGTTATTCCCCACATTTAGGTGTTGAATGGTTTTGTTAATTTTTGGCATACAATAAGATTGAGCAAACGGAAATCAATTTATACAAAGAACTTTTAGAATTTGTGCTAAAAATAACTTTTTATTTGAGGGCAAATCCTTTTTACAAAAAGAAGGTGTAGCCTTGGGATCAAGCTGTGGCTCCCTATTCGCTAACATAATGATGATTTATTGGGAAAGAAATTTTTAATGGACAGCGAATTTAATGAGTGTTTTAGGAAATATATTTGCTGTTTGGATGATATTTTTCATGTATGGAAAGAAGGGAAAGAGGAACTAAATAAATTCCTGGACTATATAAACTCTAGCACTGATTTTTTAAAATTTACCTCTCAGATAGAAATGGCAAAAATTGCTTATTTAGATGTATTGCTGAGAAAGACATGATGAATAACACATATATTGCATGGATCTACAGAAAACCCACCTACTCAAATGCCCTACTTCATTTTTCTAGCGCACAGCCCCTTACACAGAAGAAATCGGTAGTCAAGGGGCAGTTTGTGCGCGCTACCAGAATGGTTACAAGAGATAAAGATTTTTTTGAAGAGTGTAAGAACTTGACCTCCATGTTTTTAAGGAGGGAGTACCCAGTGGATTTTGTAAATAAATTTGAAGAATGAAGTGGTTAGTAAGAGAATAACTAGTTATTTTAAACCAATTTTAGGTAAAAGGAACATGGATATGGAAATTATCATTAATATAGGGAGGGCAGTTGATGGATATAAATGTGCCTGTCTGACTATCTTTAACCTGGAAAGTTATAAAGTGGAACACATTATAACAAAAACTGGTCAATTTTAAAGGATGACATTGATATAAGGGGTAAAGTCAATGATCACCTTGTATAGTTTATAAAAAGGGTCTGAGTTTGAAAACAATACTGGAGAGACCCTTAGCTAATATAAGAACAACAGCAACTTGTAGAATGCAGTGTTGTGATTATTGTAACTGTTGTAAATATATTTTGCTTCATGATAAAGTAATAATAAGAGGGTACAAAACTGAGTTTTTAGAAAAATATGATTGCCAACAAAAGGTGTGGTTTACATAGCCATATGCCAATTGTATGTAGTGTATTATGTAGGGGAAAATGAGCATTCATTGAAAGGAAGTATTTACAAGCATTGTTATAAAATTAAGGAAAAGAAAAATAAATAATGCTTTATCAAAGCACATTATGACTAATGACAAACACTGGTTTAAATTTGTTATCCTGGAGAAAGTACAGCAAATTGAGAGGGGCAGACCTTGGGCGGTCTTCCAGGAAAAGAAAGAACTTTATTGGCAGCTGGTCTTAAATGTGACCAATTATCCAAGACTGAATGAGCATGTTTCGATTACTAGTATTCTTAGATTAAAAACATTACGAAGGTAAATGAATAACAAGTGTTTATGTAGTTTTAAAAACACTTTCTGGTTGTATGACATAATAAAGGCATATAATAACAATACATTGATTTTTAAATTGATATAATAAGGAGGGAGTGTGTTCTAAATGCAGAGATTTTATTGTTTTTTAAGAAAATTACGTGTGTTGTGAGTGGTTTATTTAACTGATGCATTTTAAATGGAACTTTATCTGATGAAGTCTTGTCATTGTACAGGATGAAAGTACTTATTTTTATAGTGGTGTGTGTTTTTATTTTTTGATATTAAAGTTCTTTAAAGCATCTAGTTGAATGCCTTGGATTCATTTTTTGTGAGTTTGGTTCACAAATCAGTACCTTCATTTTTACTGATTCAAACTGCTATACTGGGCTGTCTTCAAGGTATTCTTCCCTGGAGGAACAAAATCATTTTTTGATGAAGTGCATGCTAAGGAGAAAATACAAAAATTTGTCCAACAAAAAGTGAGCTGTGAAACAGAAGAAGATTCTGCTTCTTGTTCTTCTGGTAATAAAGACCACAGAGAGACTGTACCTGTGAAAACTTTTCCAGTGTTTCAATGGAAAATGTTGAAGAGAAGGAAGGGAGTACAAGGGTTGACTAGAAGAATCAAAAGTACATTGGAAATTAAGTAGAGACAGGATCTGAGAACTGGAGATGAACAGTAATAAAACCAGTAACGTAATGTGGGACTACAATGCAATAATTATATTTGTGAAATAAGACAGAACAAGAAAATCTGGAAATATTGGACTTTTTCAGAATCTGTTGGGCATGTGGGGGACTGTAAAGTATATGCCCTGCTTTGTGTCATTAATGTTTGGAAAAATGCTTTGAGGAGGGGAAGAGAGGGGAAAAAGGTAACTGTAAGTAATGAAAACAAACTTTTTTTCTTAATAGAACTATTTTTGAGGTGTATGGTTTTCTTTGTATGTTATATAGTAAAATTTTCTCAGTTATTTTTAAGTGTAACAAGGATTGTAAATAGGTGCTGCTGCTGTTTTTTTTTTTTCTTTCTTTCTCCCTTCTCTCTTTCTTCTTGTTTAGTTTTAAGAAATGTAGGCATTGAAATGTAAAAAAAAAATCTGGTTAAAAGAGCACGACAAAAGAAAAATTAATGTGCTTTTTCTCATTCTTGCATGACGGAATGAGAGGACCTTAAATTGATCTTGTAACAGGTTTTAAGAGAAAGCAAGTAAATGAAAAAGAATATTTAATACTAGGAGGCTTTTTTCTAGCAAATGAATGTATGCTTATTATCAATTCTATATCTGTCCCTCGTGTAGCAATTATGTATCTGTCCCTTATGTTTCCATGGAAATAGTCTGATAAAGAGAAATTAACTATATGGATTTCATGTCTCCACAAAGACAATCTGATAATGAGAAATTTACTGTCTAGTTCTTATGTCTCCATAGAGACAATCTGATAAAGAGAAATTGTTACAGTCTGGTGTAGAGTGATTGGCTTGGGGAAAAAAAAGAGAAGAGAAACTGGCTAGGAGATAATGTTTTCTGAAAGCATTCAGGGTTTTCCCAGCTGGGAGAGCTATAAAGATAACACAAAACCAGTTAACCATTAGTAGAAGCGCAGGCTGCACCATGCATCTTAGCATGGATAACTTTCTTTTATGTTACCTCAAGTCTGTGAGTGTGGCTGTCAGTTTGGGACATTTGTTTCTCTTAAGAGGGTGTACATAGTTGTGTGTGTTAGCATTAAATTAGTAAGTTTTAGGGGATATTGAGGGATTATTTGTTTTTTGTTTGAGGGCTTTCAATAAAACAAAACATTTTGTAAGACATGACATATGCTCAAATGGATATGAAAAAAACAACTATATAAAAGTTCAACCTCCCAAACAATGTATGCATGTAACACAAAAGCTACAACTAGACATTTAATAAAAAAGATGGTATACATAAAAGGTGGGAATATTAACTTTTTAATACAATGATGCTTTATGTAATGTCTTTAAATGTTAATGATCCCAAAGATAAATACAAACAAGAAAAGAATAGTGAACTATATTAAAAATGTAGAGTGCAAATAGTTATGTTACAGGTGACACACTTGGAAAGAACTGAACATGTTAATTTGATAAGGAAAGGTTTTCAGGATGGTTACTCAGCAGAATAACTGCAACAAAGGAAAAGAAGAGTACTTATATTAATTGTAAGAGGATCTCCAATAGTGATAGACGAGGATAAAAAAGATAATGATGGCAGAGTTGTAGTGTTAAGGGGCTTCTGCCAAGGGTGGAGGATTACACTGGCATTTGTTTATATTCCACCTAAAACTGCTATAATGGAACTTAAGAAAATTCTGGGAGAAGTAATCAGTTTTCAGAAAGCAATATTTCTTATATGTGAGGACTGAAATTTGATTTGCAGCAGTGAAGAGGTGTCTTGGGGCCCAGAATGGAAAATATAACAAAGGAGGGTAGGTTTTTGAAGGAATTTATGAAAATATTTCGTATGAAAGGTGTGAATTCAGTAATAGGAGTTCAGAGTGAATTTCCATTCCACAAGATATAAAAATTGGGCTAGGCTAAACAAGAATTTACATTTTACAGGAACATGTGCATTTAACAGAAGGTCTTAATACATATCCAGTAACTATTTCAATCATGCACCAATAATAACTAAAATAAATTACACAGGGTAATGAAATAAAAATGAGACACTGGCGCTTTCCCACCTATCTGTTGAAAGGAGAGGGATTTAAGGAATAGGTAGTGGAGATTATTCAGGAGCTATTTGAGAGGATATTCAGGAGGGAGTGGGATAAAATTAAGGTGGAGGTTAAAAATAGGGTGGAAATAAAAAAGGAGGGAGCTCTGGTTAAGAAGTAAAAAGAATTATTTAGAGAGGCTGACAAATGTTAAAGTATTGCAGAAGCGGAGGAATCTCACAGAACAAGAAAAGGATCAGCTGCAGATTGCTAAGCAGAAAAAAGGGATTACTTTGATAATATACACAAGTTTAGAAAGATTGCTGTTAAGCAACTGTTTTTTGATAATAACACTAGAGCACGAAAACCTTTAGCACAACGTCTCAGGCAGCAGAAAGGGCTGTTGCCATGCTTAGGGAGCCTATCATAAGGAAGATTAAAAGATATCCTGTAGAGGTATTAGAAATATTTCAGAAATTCTATGGATGTTTGTAAAAGCAGAGAAATATGGAAATCAAGAAACAATAGAAATGGAAATGTTTATGAAAGAATTAAATATGCCAAGGTTAGAGATAGATGAGGCTCAAATACTTACAGTTAGGATAGGAGGAGATGAGATAAAAAGATGAGATAAAAATTGTGATGCATAACCAATCTACAGGAAAGTCCCCAGGAATAGATGGTATTCCTGTGGAAGTTTGGAAACTAGGAAAAACTAATAAAGATCTGGAAGGTTTTGTTTAACAGCATTTTAGGAGCAGAACTACCTCCTGGAAGAAAGCAGTGGTAGCTGTAATACCTAAAGAGGGTAAAGATCCATCAGAACCAGCTTCATACATACCCATTTCAATACTAAACCATGATTATAAAGTGTTTATGTCTATAATGGCTAAATGAATGGCTAAAGTAATGCCAAAACTGACAGATATTGATCAATGTGGTTTTGTGGAGGGAGCAAACATTTGACAACATTAACAGAACACTGATGATCCAAAGGGAAGCAGAATGTAAGAGCATACCTTTGTTGTTAGTGGGTCTTGTCCCAAAAAAGCATTTGACAGAGTAAGCTGGGACTTTATGAGCAAGACAATGGAAGCATTTGCATTTCCTTAAAAAAATTATAAGGTTGATTAGGAGGATATATGAGGGATCAGAGGGAAACTTAAAGTGGGTGGGGTCCTCTCTGATAATTTCTGCTTGAGCAGAGGAACCAGGCAGGGGTGTCCTCTTTCCCCTTTGTTATTTGCATTATATTTAGAGCCACTGGCCAAGAAAATAAAGGACTCAGAAATTCAAGGATATGATTGCTATGGTATTCAAGAAAGCTTTCTATATTTGCAGATGATTTTTATTTTTTTATTTTACATTTATTGACTGGGGGGGGGTCTGACTGAGCTGAAAAGGCCCTTTTTCAGCAGAGGCCCAGGGAGAAAAGCTCCACATAGGAAAATTACAGATACATTTAGACATGATCAGTATACACACAAATTACAAAAGACATGTTTTTACAGTGGTATGCAGCACATCAACAGTTACAGTGGAGAGAACAAACAAAAAAATATTTAAAAATAAAGGTACTTAATAGATTTGTGGTGTACAGCTGAAATTTGGAACATAGGTAGAATACATACATAGTACACAGGTACAGTACATACATTGCAGATTAGCCAGTGTTTGTAAGAATAGTTTTCAATCTTAATCAAGTACTCTAGGTTTAGTATGTGTACCTTATCCACCTTCACTAGCCTGGGGAGCAATCATGGCACTGCCAACTTTGCTTGAGATGTTGCCTTATGAGGTCTTTAAAGGAGGCTTTGGATGATGTGTTTTGAATGCTAGTGGGGACAGAGTTCCATTTTTTAGCCACTGAACTACTCTATAGTGCATCTCCAAAGCTATTGTAGCTGTTGGTGACTTCTAGTAGTAGCTTGCTTGATGATCTAAGAGGCCTTTTGGCTGAGTGATGTTGTACTAGGTTTTTGAGGGCAGAACACTTATTGGGGAGGTAATAGATAGAATGACAGAGTCAGAGGAGATTGTTGGTTAGGAGGTTGGGCAGTTCAAGCCAGTGGAGCTGTCTCAAAGCAGTACAGTGATGAGTTCTATATGAGCAATTTGCAGCAAAGCGGGAAATTCTGTTATAGCAGGCTTCCATTTTGCTTAGTTCAGTTTTGTTGAGATTAGTCAGAATGGGAGATGCATAGAATAGGGTGGATAGAAGTTGGGAGCGAGCAGTGGCTGATCTTGTGTTGTTGGTAAGAAATGGTTTGATACGGTAGAGTGATCCCAGTTTGGCATGTACGTTTTTAATAGTTAAGTTGAGATGACTATCAAAGTTTAGGTGGGAGTCTATGGTTATTCCCAGTAGCTTAGCCTGTGCCACTGGAGTGATTGGAGTAGCATTTGTGGAGTAGATAGTGAATTGACTGTTATCAGTGTTTTTGTTAGAACTGGTTATAATCATAAGCCGAGTTTCCTTTGGATTGAGGATAAGTTGGACTTTGGTTAGGTAGTTTTCAACAACAGAGAATGCTAGTTGAGTTGTTTGCAGGAGGGTGAGAATGTTTTGTGCAGCACAGATTAAGGTAGTGTCATCTGCATAGTGAATGATAGATGAA